>NC_052160.1:22306943-22570014 GCF_902713615.1 Scyliorhinus canicula
AGAACCCCTGCGCCATGTTGCGTCAGGGCCGGAGTGTTCCGTGAGTCTACCGCCATGCGCGGTGACGCCGCCCACAGTCTGTGCCAGGATGTAAGGCGGACCGGATTCCCTCACTGCACCGAATTCCCTTACCAAATTCCCTCACTGCACCGAATTCCCTCACTGCACCGAATTCCCTCACTGCACCGAATTCCCTCACCTCACCAAATTCCCTTACTCACCAAATTCCCTCACTGCACCGAATTCCCTTACTCACCAAATTCCCTCACTGCACCGAATTCCCTTACTCACCAAGTTCCCTCACTGCACAGAATTCCCTCACTGCACCGAATTCCCTCACTGCACCGAATTCCCTCACTGCACCGAATTCCCTTACCAAATTCCCTCACTGCACCGAATTCCCTCACTGCACCAAATTCCCTCACCTCACCAAATTCCCTTACTCACCAAATTCCCTCACTGCACCGAATTCCCTCACTGCACCGAATTCCCTCACTGCACCGAATTCCCTCACCTCACCAAATTCCCTCACCTCACCAAATTCCCTTACTCACCAAATTCCCTCACTGCACCGAATTCCCTTACTCACCAAGTTCCCTCACTGCACAGAATTCCCTTACTCACCAAGTTCCCACTCAGCAGTGAGCTGTCGGGCGCGATTCTCCGAAATGGAGACAAAGCCCCGACGCCGGAGTGAAAACCAGAGTGCTTCACTCCGGCGACGGAGCCCGCTCCCAGCCCCCTATTCTCTGGCCCCCGGGGGGCTAGGAGCGGCGTTGTGTATTATACACGCGCTGGGCCTTGGCACCGCATAAAAAGTGGCAGCGCGTAAATGACACGGCCGGCGTCACGTACATGAAGTCACGCGCGGATGCGCGGATTGGCCGGCGCCAACCCGCACATGCGCGGTTGCCATCCTCCCCGAGGCCTCCCCGCAAGAAGATGGCCCACGCCCGATCTTGCGGGGCAGCGGAGGAAAGGAGGTCCTCCTTTAGAGAGGTCGGCCCGCTGATCGGTGGGCCCCGATCGCGGGCCAGACCCCATCAGAGGCCCCCCCCTGTGCAGGAACCCCCCCCCCCCCCCCCCCAGAGGCTGCCCCCGCAGCGTTTCCGCGCAGTTCCTGCCGGCAGCGACCAGGTGTGAACGGCGCCGGCGGGAACCTGTCGTGTTGGGCAGGCCACTCGGCCCATCCGGGCCAGAGAATCGGCGCTCGCCCGTTACAAACGACGAGCGCCAATTCTCCCAGCGGCCAGCCGTGAATCTCGCCGCGCCGGTTTGGGGGGGGGTGGGAGAATCGCGTGCGGGTGCCGGGTCGGCGTGGCGGGACTCGCCCGGCGCCCCGCCGATTCTCCCACCCGATGTGGGGGGCGGGGGGGGGGGAATTCCGCCTGTCATCTTCAGGCTTGCTCCCTTTGCACACTTCACAAGACTGCCTGTATTTATATGAGCTGAAGTTCTACCGAGCACCAGTGGTTAAAGGAAGCAGTCCAAATTAGCTGCCTGATTAACCAAAGGTGGCTTCCTCTCCAGGAAGGATCTTTCTTATATAAAAGCAAATTACAGCGGATGTTGGAATCTGAAACAAAAACAGAAAATGCTGGACAATCTCAGCAGGTCTGACACGATCTGTGGAGAAGGAACAGAGCTAATGTTTTGAGTCTGGATGACTCTTGGCCAAAGGAATCTTTCTTATCCCTGACTACAACTGAAATGAAACAAGCAGTAAATTGTAGTTAAATGTCAAATGCAAACCAGGTATTTCCGAAGGAGATTAACCCTTAAAATTCAATCACTCATCAAATTCCAAAGTTCATATTCTGCATCCAGCTGCACTCAGTGATGAGTTGCTCTCTTCGTGTTTGCTGCCATCTTGGCTCTGATCCAACAGTCTAGAGGTATCGGATTTGATGGGCTTTGTCTGTCCTCTGCCTGACTGAGTGAAGAACTATAGTTTTGGTGAGTGTTGGTCTCTTTCTTTAAGGAACGATGTTGAAAGGCGCTCAGGGATGATTTACTGGACTAATACCAGGAATGGGCAAGTTGTCTTATTAGGAAAGGCTGGAGAAGTTAGGTTTGTATCCACTAGAGGTTAGAAGAGCAAGACGCGACTTGATCAAAACCTTTAAGATCCTGAGGGGTATTGACAGGGTGGATGTGGAGAGGTTGTGTGGGATTCTCCAATCTGTCAGCCGGTGATTCTCAGCGTGCGCCATTCGCTGGGGGTGGGCTTCCGTCTCCCTGCCGCTTGTCAGTGGGATTTCCAACGTTACCATGAAACTGGATTTCTTAGGCAGGGAGTACCTGTGGGGGTGTCCCCCTTTTACAGGGGTCCCTATTGGGGTGTCCCTATTACAGGGATCCCTGTGCTCCACCCCCCCCCCCCCCCCCCCCCCCATTACAGGGATCCCTGAGTGGGTCTCTCTATTACAGGGATCCCTGTGCGCTCCCCTCCCCCATTACAGGGATCCCTGAGTGGGTCTCTCTATTACAGGGATCCCTGTGTTCCCCCCCTCCCCCATTACAGGGATCCCTGAGTGGGTCTCTCTATTACAGGGATCCCTGTGATCCCCCCCGCCTCCCCCATTACAGGGATCCCTGTGGGGGTTTCCCTATTAAAGGGGCACTGTGGGGAGCCCCCCTATTACAGGGATCCCTGAATGGGTCTCTCTATTACAGGGCTCCCTGTGGGAGGTCCCCATATTACAGAGGACCCTGTGGGGGGTCCCCCTATTGCAGGGGTCCCTGTGGGGGTCTCCCTATTAAAGGGGCACTGTGGGGAGCCCCCCTATTACAGGGATCCCTGAGTGGGTCTCTCTATTACAGGGCTCCCTGTGGGAGGTTCCCATATTACAGAGGTCCCTGTGGGGGGTCCCCCTATTACAGGGGTCCCTGTGGGGGTCTCCCTATTAAAGGGGCTCTGTGGGGAGTCCCCCTATTACAGGGCTCCCTGTGGGGGGTCCCCCTATTACAGGGGTCCCTGTGGGGGGGTCCCCCTATTACAGGGGTCCCTGTGGGGGGGGTCCCCCTTATTATATGGATCCCAGTTTGGGGGAGGTTTGTGGGGAGGAGGGTTTGGTAGAGGATGCATGGGCAGGCAGTGCATTGTTGGGGCGCTGAGGCCCTTGGATGGTCTCTACCAGCGTGACCCACCACGAGGCCCACCACGTAGGGCCATACTGGTAAAAAACACATGATCCACGCCCACGTGGTTTCTCCATGGGGCCGGGAGAAACACGGGAGGCTGGAACATAGGGCACCGGGCCCGCTAAATAGATGCAAATGGGTCATTAATTGCATTTATTCACATCCGCCTGCCGGCACTTATCGTGGACCTCCTTCACGCCGTAAATGGGGGGGTCGGAGCACCCGGCGCCGATCCCGATTTTCCCCCCACACCCGATCCTCCATCACATCGGGAACGCATTCCGTGCGTCCCGGTGCAGAACATGCCGCTCTGTGTATTTCTGATATTGATTCAGGGCTATATAGCAGCCCAGACACTGGGGGAGACTCGCCTGCTCCTCTGTGAAATGGTGCCCTGGGATCTCGAGTCCAAAGGAAAGGGGCAGATGGGACTTAAATTGACTTTGTGTCGAAATGATGGCATCTCCAACAGCACACCTTCAGCACTGCACTGCAGCATCAGCTTCATTGTTTGTGCTCAAGTCTCTGCTGTGGGACTCACACCCACAATCTCTGACTCAGAGGGGAGAGCGGTTGGCCATTTAGGACTGAGATGAGGAGAAATTTCTTCAGTCAAAGGGTGGTGAGCCAGAGGAATTCTCGACCACAGAAGGCTGTGCAGGCAAAATGTCTGAATATATTTCAGAAGGAAATAGATAGATTTCTCGGTTCTAAAGGTGTCAAAGGCTATGGGGAGAGTTTAGGGGTACGGCGTTGAGATAAGATGATCAGCCGCGATCATGTTGAATGTCAGGGCCTACACCTGCTCCCATTTCTACGTTGCTACCTCCCAAAGGCCTAGAGTATGTGTGAAGCATAGTCAGAATGTCTGTGATTCTTTCCCCCATGGCCCAGAATCAAACAAAGTTCTGTCAGAAATGATCGTCGGAAACCTGGGTGCAGTGAGACGAAAATTCTGAGCCTTCTCCGTGACCAAAGATACCATTAAACAGGCTCGGTTTGTACTCTGGGAGCTGGCCTTCTCCTAATAGCACACCACTGGTTATAAATGGGCAATTTGAATTGAACAAAACCCATCACATTGCCAGGCATTTTGCATAATTTAATTGAATTGCTGAGAATAAATGCCTATTATGTTGCACTAGACAATTGGAAGCTGCCATTTATCAAATGCTATAGCTTAATTAAAGTGCTGTTTAATCCACCAAAGAGATAACATTTTAGCAAAGTTACGCTCTGTGCTTTCTTTCAATGCATCAACTTTGTTTTAATGTGATTGCCTGCAAAGGATGATTGTAATAACCATGATAGTTGACCACAGCCACCAGCTGGAAATCTGGGCCTAGCTGAGGCCATCAGCTTCTGCTTGCAAAGCTCCCGAGTTTACTACCGCAGCATCTCTCCACTGTGTCAGGACTTCGGTGATAACCCTTCACCTTTTTCAGGGAAGGTGGTACAGTACTAATATGACGTTTGTCAGATTATTTGTAAAACAGGGGAATACGCACATACGGATTAGGAGCAGGAGTAGGCCCCTCGGGCCTGCCCCGCCATTCAATATGATCGTGGCTGATCTGATTGTAAACCCAACCCCACATTTCTGTCTACCCCCTGATAACCTTTCGCCCCCTTGCTTACCTCTGCCCTGAAAATATTCAAGCACTGTGTTTCCATTGCCTTTGAGGAAGAGAATTTCACAGTCTGAGAGAAAAAGATTCTCCTCATCTCTGTCCTAAATGGTGAGAGATTGCAGGACTCTGACCCCTAGTTCTAGATTCTCCCACAAGAAGGAAACATCCTCTTCACATCCACCCTGTCAAGACCCCTCAGGATCTTATGTGTTTCAATCAAGTCACCTCTTACTCTTCTCAACTCCAGCGGATACAAGCTTAGTCTGTCCCAACAGTTCCTCGTGAGACAACCCATCCATTCCCGGCATTAGTCGAGTAAACCTTCTCTGAATTGCTGCCAGCACATTTAAGTCTTCCCTTAAGTAAGGAGACTAATACTGTACACTGTACTCCAAATGTGGTCTCACCAATGCTCCCGTACAAATGAAGTGTACAGGGGGCTCGAGTGGTAACCATTCCCACCTTTTATCGAACAGGGCAGAGGTCAATCATTACTGCATTCTGTCCCTGTGTGTGATTCACAGATGGGTGTTGGGTGGGGTTACTGGGTTATGGGGATAGGGTGGAGGTGTGGGCTTGGGTAGGGTGCTCTTTCCAAGAGCTGGTGCAGACTCAATGGGCCGAATGGCCTCCTTCTGCACTGTAAATTTTATGATTCTATTCTATGATTCTCTGATTTAATGACCATCGGTAATCCTATCACCTGCTTATCCTTGACTGTAGTTTAAAGTCTTTGAGATGATAAGCAGATCATTGATGCTTCTCATAGTACTGAACAGATGTCCGTATTCAACATCATTAAATTATTTGGTGAATTAGTGATTAACTCCCCTCTTGAAGTTTGCTACAGATTGACAACACCCCCAGGAGATCAGGCAAGCAGCCATTCAAGCATGAAGCAAGCTAGTGAGTGCAAGTAGGCTGTTTGACCAGAATGGGGTTGACCACCACAGCCAAGATCAGTCCTGTAGGAGTCATTCAAGGGCCAGACACTCACCCGAACTCCTCCTCACCCTCTCCCTCCCACACCATTTGGCCCCACCCTCATTCAGAAGCCACCTCTCAATACCGACCATCGCCACCCATGAACAGAAGATGAGAGGAAGTGGGTAATTGTTGACATGCCTGGATCTGTACTCTCGCCACCTGTGCCTACACTACATTGCATTACATCAGGGGCAAGAGCCCTGTCTCATTCCCCTCCCTCAACTGGCAGGGGTGATGGTGGGAGGGGAGGGGGGAACAGAGTGGAATGGTGCTGAAGCAAAGTGGCCCGAGGTTGTGATCAGCCAGCCCAGCACAGATCAGTGTATTTTTACCCTGTGAGTTTCTAATACCTGATCCAATGCCAAATCAAAAAAAAGGACATGCATTTCCTGAGTGCCCTTCAGACATCTCAAACTGTTTTATAGCCATTGACATATTTTTTGAAGTATAGACCCTGTTGTTATGTCAGGAACATGGCAACTGATTTACACTCAGCGAACTCCCACACAGAGCAATGACCAGGTAATCTGTGTTTGTGATGTTGATTGAAGGAGAGGGATTGGCACAAAAGGTCCTGGGAGAACTCTGCTGCTCCCGTTCAAGAAAGCACCAAGGACTCTTTTATATCGGCCCTGAGAGGCAGATGGGACCTCGATTCCACATCCCATCTCATGACGCCAGTGCAGAACTCCCTCCGTGCCACACTGGGAACGTCAGCCCCGACTGTTGTGCTCAAGTCTCCAGACTGGGCTTGAACCCACAACCTCCTGACTCACAGGATGGAGCTGTGCACTGAACCACAGCTGACACTGCTAACTACTGCCTACCGAGCCACTGGGCAATCCACAAGCTATTTCCACACCCTTCTTCCAAAAATTAGTAACACGTGGTGCAAATGAGGAGTATTTTTGAAAGACCTAAAAGTGCCAAGAATAATGAAATGCTGGTTGAAATATTCATGGGAAGCTGTTGAGTTAGTTGTTCACTCTGAATTGTGATTACAGATTGATGGAAAATATATCCCTTTTTAGAAGGAGTCTACTCTGCCCATCTAGTCTGCACCAACCCTCGGAAACAACACCCCACCTAGGTCCACACCTCCACCCTAACCCCACCTAACCTGCACATCTCTGGGGCACTAAGGGGCAATTCAGCATGACCAAGCCACCTAACCTGTACACCTTCGTGAACTGTGGCAGGAACCCGGAGCACCCGGAGGAAACGCACGCAGATACGGGGAGAAAGTGCAAACTCCACACGGACGGTCGCCCGAGGGTGGGATTGAACCCGGGTCCCGCCCGCTGTGAGGCAGCAGTGCTAACCACTGTGCAGCTGTGCGCCATACATTACTAACATTGCGAGCTATGAGTGTTGTTTGCGGATTTCAAAAGTTGCATGCTTTCCATCAAAGAACATCTGGAAAATAATGGCCAGGCCCTTTTATCACAGACCACAGAACAAAACTCTGCTCTTTGTATCTAAATTTACACCAAGTCCCATTCAGCCCTTTTCTCGCTGGTGATGGCCTCCTCGTCCAGCAATGTCTGGATTATGTTCAAGTCACTTCGCTGCTTCCTATCTCTGTAACTCCCTCCAGACCTTTTCCGGTCGCTGTGCTCATTCAATTCTGGCCTCCTCGCAAATCCCCGATTCCCTTTGCTCCATCCTTTGCAGCTCTACCTTCAGCTGCCTGGGCCCCAAGCTCTGGAGTTCCCTCCATTAACCTCTCCCCCTCGTGTTCCCTAAATCTTTACCTCTTGGATCAGGCGTTTGGCCACATGTCCTAATATTTGTTACATGACTCGGTGTCACATTTATCTGATTATTCCTCTGTGAAATGCCTTGGAATGTTTTTTTCTATACTAATCATGCTATATACACACGGTGTTTCTGCTGCATGTAGGTTTGAAGCAATTGTGTTCCAGGTGACCTTAAAGGGGAAGGCTCTTCTCTGGGCTTTGTGCAATGATGACTTACTGACAGATTTAGGGCGAAATTCTCCCAACGGGAGACAAAGTGCCGACGCTGGAGTGAAAACCGGAGTGTTTCACTCCGGCGTTGGAGGCCGCTCCTCGCCCCTATTCTCCCACCCCCAGGGGGCTAGGAGCAGCGCCGCATCAATTTTGTGCGTCAGGCCTTGGCGCCGTGTAAATTACGTGGCCGGCGGCGCTTAAATGACATCACCCGCGCATGCGCGGTTGCCGTCTTCCCCGTGGGCGCCCCGCAAGACATGTCGGAGTGATCATGCGGGGCGGCGGAGGAAAAAGAGTGCGTTCTTTAGAGATGCCAGCCCGGT
Source organism: Scyliorhinus canicula (assembly GCF_902713615.1). Taxonomy (NCBI): domain Eukaryota; kingdom Metazoa; phylum Chordata; class Chondrichthyes; order Carcharhiniformes; family Scyliorhinidae; genus Scyliorhinus; species Scyliorhinus canicula. The sequence goes on from NC_052160.1 coordinate 22,315,002, forward strand.
GGGCACCGATCACGGGCCAGACCCCTCCTGAGCACCCCCCTGGTGCTCGATCCTCCCTCCCCCCCCCCACAGGCCGCACACGCAGCGTTCGCGCGCTGTTCACGCCGGCAGCGACCAGGTGTGGTTGGCGCCGACGTGAACCCGTTGGATTGCGCAGGCCGCTCGGCCCATCCGGGCCGGAGAATCACCACTCGCCTGTTAGAAACGGCGAGCGGCGATTCTCCAAGCGGCCTGTCGTGAAACGCGGCACGCCATTTTTGGGGGGGGGGGGTGGGTGGGAGAATCGCGTGCGGGTGCCAGGGCAGCGTGGCGGGAATTGTCCGGCACTCCTGTGATTCTCCCACCCGGCGTGGGGGTCGGAGAATCGCGCCCTTAGTATGAAATGAATTTAACAGGTATCAGCTAGAAATTGTACACAGTGCCACACCATGCACCATATTAGATGAGGTCTATGCCAGAGAGCCATTGCCATTAGTTGGGAGTTTGCTCTATTTAAATCAGTGGGTGAACCACAGGCAGTACAGGGCCCCATGATTCCCTGCAAGTATTCGATTGGGAATCCAGCACCCTTGCAGGTGCAGCATTTGGTTATGCAGTGATACTAAGCTTGAGGAGGCCAGACCAAAAATAAAGGCCCAAGGGGAGTCTGAAATGAAATGGAGAAAGGCCACTTGCTTCAGAGGGACTCCTCCCACCTTCCTGTAGTGTCAGGCCTGAGAATTGACTATACGATCAGGGTGGGGCCCTGGCTCCAGACCCAGGCTTCAATTACAGTAGATCTGCGATACGAGTGCAATGGGGAACCATTACACAGCAGGGGTGGCGCAGTGGTCAGCACTGCTGCCTCACATCGCCAGGGGCCCGGGTTTGATTCTGGCCTAGGATATCTGTGTGTGTGGAGTTTGCACATTCTCCAGTGCCTGTGTGGTTTTGCTCCGGTTTCTTCCCAACCATGTGCAGTTTTGGTGGATTGAGCATGCTAAATTGCCCGAGTGTCCAAAGATGTTCAGGTTAGGCAGGGTGACGGGGCTAGGGCGGGGGAGTGACCCTCTTTCTACGGGTCGGTGCTGGCTCGATAGGCCGAATGGTCTCCGTCTACAAAGCAGGGGTTCTTTTAGTTCTATGCTGTGTGGCAGCAGACTTGACTGGCCAAATAGCTTACACTGGTTCCTGTTCTGTTCTTAAGTTATTCAGTGCATTCACCAGTAGCCACATGTAGCTAATTAGGATTCCAGTTGTAGCTAAACTGATCCTTAATTATTAGATACAAATGACAATAGACATGATTGTTAAGTCTTTGATCCCAATCCCCATTCACAGAAGGTACAATTGTGGACTTTAACCTTCTCTTGTGTTTCGTTTTTGACTAAATGGTAAGACAAAAAGCAGAGTGCGTGAGGTTCTTCTGATCATTGTGGGTGCCTTACTTAGTTACGGAATGCTGGCTGATGTTTGCAGTGTAAATATCTGTGTGAAGTACATTTACTTGGATTTTGTGTGCGTATATAAAGGGCGGGAATCTCTGCCCAGCGACGCCGGAATTGCGAATCACGATCGGGCGGAGAATCACACTTCAGCTGAAAATCAAGGTGGCCGCCGGGCGCCCAATGGAACTCCATATTCCGGTACCTTGATAGCGGCCTGAATATGTTCCACTCCCCCCCACCGCCCGGTGTAAAACAGGTGCAATGAAGCCCAATTTCCAGGCGGCAATATCGTGCGCCCCAAGGACCTCTGAATAATGTTCTCTGAGTTTGGAGCAGGCCTTTTTTCAGGCAACAGGGATGGCCACCTAAAACAGACACGAGGGGCCTAATGCCTCTTTCAGGATCCCTCTGGAAAATCGGACTGTCGCGAGCGGGACAAGCCAGGTCGTCCACGCTGCAGGTGGTCCTTCCCAACCACTGAACATTGAATAAAATGATTATTTTGCTTCAATTCACGGAGAGCCAGGATGATCTGGAGTGCTCCTCCAGGCAGTGTAGCTCACCCAGTGGCAGTGGGTGCTCTCCAAATTGAGGGGCTCTGCTCGATAGGCAAGCAGCCCACACTTTCAAAAATGGCGGGCGAGCGATCTGTGGCAACTCGCCCAAATGATCAAAATGAGCCCTGAGGCTCAATTTCAGGCTGGCCTCAGGCCTGAGCAGCCCTGCTGCTTGGCCCATTTTACCTGCAATGTCTCCTAACGGTAGGGGGTCATATGAATCAGTACTCAATTCCAAATACTAATGACGTTAGGCAGAAAACTAATTAAAAAAAATATATAAATTTAGAGTACCCAATTCATTTTTTCCAATTAAGGGGCAATTTAGTGTGGCCAATCCACCTAGTCTGCACATCTTTTGGGTTGTGGGGTCGAAACCCACGCAGACACGGGGAGAATGTGTAAACTCCACACGAACAGTGACCCACAGCCGGGATCGAACCTGGGATCTCGGTGCCGTGAGGCAACAGGGCTAACCCACTGCGCCACCGTGCTGCCCCAGAAAACTGATTTTTATGTGGGCTTGAGTGGTGTCGAAATATTGGCCCAAGCACCTTAAGAGTTAAGATTTTGAGACATTATTTGGCACCTTGCCACTCTAACCCTTGGGGCACCTGACTTACAGCAGAATCTTTTGTATCTGAGTGTTGTTCCAGAACAAAACATCATCGTGTCACAAAAGGGTCTACGGTGTAATTAGACTTCAATTAGCTGAGTGCAGCTTCACAGAGGCAGATTTCAAGCAAGATATGAAAGGACTCTCCAGATTCTGTGCCCCCTCCATTGCCTGGACTGAACGTGACACTGTTAAAGAACATACTGTCTCTCTCAGTTATCGTCTGCTTTTTCCGCTGTGCCTGCTGGTTGTAAGCCATCGCACTGGGTTCTATTTCTGTAAACAGATGGGCTATTGTAACCATCTTTGGTCAATTTGGACCTATCTCCCACTGTGAGCTCTGGGCATGGAGTCAGTGGTCCCTGTGGTTCAGTGGGTCACACTCTCACCCCTAGCATCAGAAGTTTGTGGATCAGTTTCCAGTCCAGAAAGTTGAATGCAAAATCTAGTCCAACACTCCCCCAGAGTACTGTGCTTATTCCATTATCGCTAGTGGCTGATAACCTGTGTTAACATTAAAGTACACGATGGCCTAAATATGAAGGTCAATGGTGGGGGGGGGTTAGTTGTGAAAGTTTTGCTTGTTGCAGGTCTGGAGTAACAAGCCTTCATTTTCACAGGAGCAGTTTCAGGAGTAAGGGGTTCTGATCGCTGCCCTGTATTCCCCTTCATGACTAGGTGGGAAACCTTCATTTCAGGTGAACATGAGACCATTGTATTAAAGCAGAGAGAGGCATAACTTGGACTGCGGCCAAGTGGAGGATGAGGACGCAACGGAGGGAAGTGAATTGTGACTAAGTTAACAGAAACAAAGGAAACAAAATGATCTGAGACTCGAGTCAAGTCACTGGGCTAGTCTGTGCTTGTACTGGGAAGCCAGGCGCATCCAGAATAAGATGCTTCAGTTCGAGATGCCGGCATCAACTGGAACATGTAATATTATAGATCAGTCTAGGTGAGAATTCGCTCCATATTCAAGAAAATGGGTGGCGGGGGGGGGGGGGGGGGGGGGGACTTGCATTTATGTGACACCTTTCATGATCTAGCGATGTCTCAGAGTGCCGAACGGCCAAAAGAAATACTTTTTGACGACTTGTCACTGTTGTAATGTTGGGAAATGAGGCAGCCTGGTTGCGCACAGCAAGATCCCACAATACACACCGTGATTATGACTGGGTGATCTGTTTCAGTGATGTTCGTTGCTGGTTCAATATTGGCCAGGTCAGCGGGGAGAAATCTCCTGCACTTCTTTGAAATAATGGCATGGAATTGGTTCTTTGTCCCCCGAGAGGACAGATAGATCCTCACTTATCTAAATGATGCCATCTCTAGACAGTGCAGAACTGTCCTGGGCGTGTCAGTCCATAATTTGTGACCAGGTGTTTGGAGCGGGACTTGAACCCTGAACAGCCTTTAAACACAACAGTCACAGCGTTACCCACTGAACTGTGGCGGATGTGAGCAGCAAGTGCTTAGGCTAAGCTGTCCATTTGAGCACAGTACCAAGTTCTGGCCACCAAGCCCCAGAGCTGGGGCAGAACAGAGCAGAGGCATGAAACTGTGTCAGTATTAAGAGGAAGAACCAGTGGAAATTGGGCTTTTTTAGTTTTGAAGGGCAGGCCTCTAAGAAGGGCCCTCACAGTACTGTGAAAAATAACAGTACAGGGAGAGTTCAAACTGAAGTGTAGCATCAAGGAAGTAACAGTAAACTGAGGGCACAAGTTCAAATTGGTGAATGTCAAACAAAGAACAAAGGTCAGGTTATTCTTTCTCATGTAAACCACACTCGCTGCATGGAACAGAGGATCTGGTAAGGTAATGCAGGCCAAAATCCTGCTATAATTGGCGGACAGTTGGATATTGAAATGGAGGGACTTATGGGGACTATAAAACTTGAAATAGGTGCACACATATCCCAGGGGAATTGGCAAAATGAGTCAGGATGATTATTAGGCCTGGATGTTCCTGCACAAAACTGCCTATTGTTCCGAACAAGGCATAATTTTAAGTTGAATTTGTACATTTCTGTGTTAAGAAAGGTAAAAATGTTTGCGTTTCGTTTAGGTTATGTTTCTGAACCTTGGTGCCTCGGTGTCTGGATAGTTTTGTGTCCGAAAGGTTTCTGTTTCTTTGGGTGCATGTGTGTATATATACATTTTCAATGAGGTCTTACATTCCCCGAAGCAATGGGTTAAAAGGGATCGAAGGTTCAGTGATTCTGAAATAAAAACACTTAAGTAAAAAAGCTTCACTGTTGCCGATAGTGATCCAGGGCCAGGCACAGAAAAGACAGCAGATGAGAGGGGGAGCATTCAGTGTGTGTATTAGAAAGGGAAGACAGAGATTTCAGCATCACTGAGAAGGAGATAATCTACAAGGCTAGTGGGACAGTGGTTAACTGAATAACCAGCAATGGGACTCAGTAACGGGATCAGTTTAGCAAAGGTGCTACTTAAAGGCTGAGTTTATAGAACTTGTTCGCTCCATAGTCGAAGAAAAAGTGTCTAATGTGCGGTTTTTGAGTGTCTCACGGAAAGATAAGGCGCTGGATTCTCTGTTCGCCGATACTGAAATCGCGGGCGAGATTCTTCGAGCCCCGGGCCGGGTCGGAGAATTGGCGCCACTGCGCCACGCCGCCCCGACGCCGGCGCGCGATTCTCCGAGTTGCGGAGAATCAGCGACATTTGCGCCGGCGCATTTGGCGCGGCGCCGGTCGAGGGCCGCTGTACGCGGTGGGGCCGCCGATTCTCCAGCCCGGACGGGCCGAGTGGAAACGGCAGAGTCCCGCCGGTGCCGTCCACACCTGGTCGCTGCCGGCGGGAACTCTGCGCGAAGGGCCGGGGGCGGCCTGTGGGGGGGAAGGGGGCCTCCGATGGGGTCTGGCCCGCGATCGGGGCCCACCAATCGGCGGGCCGGCATCTTTCCATCCCCTCCGGGCCTACTTTGTTGCGCGTCTGGCCCCAGAACCCCCGCGCCATGTTGCGTCGGGACCGGAGCGTTCATTCAGGCCACCGCGCATGCGCGGGTTGGCGCCACCTCCAGTGCGCGCCAGGAAGTAAGGCTGGAGCGGTGCCGTGCTGGCCTCCTGTGGTGGCCAGAATCGGTGCTGCCCGCCCCCATTTAGCGCCATCGTGAAAGGTGATGGCGTTCACGACAGCGCGAACACTCTGTCTCCATTTAGGAGAATCGCGTCCCGCGTTCAGTGACATGTTTTGGCGCTGAAATTGAGACTGCTGCTGGTTTTCCAATTCTCCGTCCCCCCCGAAAATCGGTGTATTCGTGGAGCAGGCAGAATTCCCGATGGCATGGGACTCTCATAGTCCTGCCGTTAGCATCACCGAAACCAGGGTGTGCAATCCGGCGGAGAATAGCATGCGACACCAAAATCGCGGTAGGCATCGGTTTGATTTTCTGTTACCTCGAATACGGTGTTGCACGCCCCAGGTATTTTAAACACCGTTTGCATATCATCAGTGGGCTCACCCGCGGTTCTCCGCCTCCAATGGGCTGAGTTCCCGACGGCACAGTCCACGTGTGCTCTCCTGGCATGGTGGCTGCTGAGAGGGCACTATCCAACACCGCTATACTTTGTCGACAGTCATGCCACTGGCTGAGGGCGTGGTGGGGGGGGGGGGCTTCTGCCTGGGCCGGGGGAATAGTAGGGGGTGGCCAGGAGGTGGGCTGTGGGGTCGGGGTGGGCGGGTATGCAACACCATTACCGCAGCCGGCAAGGTAGCCATGCGGCTCTGTAGGCCGCTGACAGCCCGCTTTAAACCTGGTGCCTTTGGTTGTGTAAGTGGGTGCCCTCTGACCCCAGCTGACCCATCAGCTGTATGGGTGCTCCAGCACAACCTGCCCCATCCTTTTGGCTTTGATAAGTGTGTGTATGGAGGGGGTTATTTTTATACGCGGCTGCAGCTTGTCAGCCCTTCGAGTGTCAATCACGGACCCAGCGAATCCCGCACAGTGAGATGGACATGAGGGAGGTGATAGATGGATTTCAGCAACCAGTGGATGGGAAACATTCAGGATGAGAGGTAGACGATCTTGTCACTGGCCGTAACCACCGTCTCCTAACTCCTCAAATTCCAGAAAGACTCATCCCAGGGCCTCTAACACTCAACAGTGCGAAGTGGAAATACATACAGCATACGAATTAGGATCAGGAATAGGCCACTCAGCCCTTTGAGCCTGCTCCACCATTCAATAAGATCATGGTTAACCTGATTGTCACCTCCTGCCTACTTCCGGTAACCTTTCACCCCATTGCTTATCAAGGATTTATCTACCGCTGCCTTGAAAACACTCAGAGACTCTGCTTCCACTGCCTTTTGAGGAAGGGAGTTCCAAAGGCTCATGACTCTCTGAGAGGCAACATTTTTCCTCATCTCTGTTGTAAATGACCAACATTTGAATTTTATACAGTGACCCCTAGTTCTAGAATCTCCCATAAGAAGAAACATCCTCTCCACACACAGACCCCCTCGGGATCTTAAATGTTTCAATCAAGTCGCTTCTTATTCTTTCTGATTCCAGTCGATACAAGTCAAGCCTGGCCAACTTTTCCTCAGAAGACAATCCGCCCAATCCAGGTATTAGTCGAGTAAACAATTTCTGAACTGCTTCCAAAGCATTTACATGCATCCTTAATGAAGGCCCACCATCTCAAACTTGCCCTTGCCTGAGGCGTGGTGATCCTCAGGTTAAATCACCACCAGTCAGCTCTCCCCCTCAAAGGGGAAAGAAGTCTTTGGTCAGCTGGGATTATGGCCTGAGGGACTCCTGCTATGGCTCAGTGTCAAATTTTGTTTGATGATTCTGCTGTGAAGCATATTGGAGTTTGCACTTTCTCCCCGTGTCGACATGGGTTACCTCCGGGTGAACCGGTTTCCTCCCACTGTCCAAATATGTGGAGGTTAGGTGGATTGGCCATGATAAATTGCCCTTAGTGTCCAAAGGGTTAGGTGGGGTTGCTGGGTTATGGGGATAGGGTGGAGGCGTGGGCTTAAGTCGGGTGCTCTTTCCAAGGGCTGGTGCAGACTCGATGGGCCGAATATCCTCCTTCTGCACTGTCGGGATCCTATGATCTATGAACATATCACTATGTGAACTCTGCCAGATAAATGTCGTTGTGTTAAGGAACAAACTGTTCAAACAAATTGAAACTCCAAGACCGTAAAATAATTGTTGGTCATAATGATTGGAAGATCATCGGAATGTGTCGGGACATCAAAGGAATATGTTTTTACTGTTAATTCACACACATAGACTAGTGCAACCACTGGCCAAAGAAGTGAACAAGATAGTTGAGAAACATACTCACTTCATTGGTTTAAAGAGTGTCTGCCCATAGTTCTGGAAAGACATGATGAGTTTTAGCTGCGTACCTCCAGATTTCATCGCTGTGAGAAAAACACAGGTGGTTAAGTCATTAATACGCAACGTGTATTTTAATCAAATCACCTCCTCATTTGAAGGATCAGCCCTTTCTTTCATTGGTTGAACGACACAATATAAGAACAGGAGCAGGCCGTTCAACCTCTCGAACCTATGCCACCATCCATGGTTAATCTATTTCTCAAATTGCATTTGCCCGCCTTTGCTCCATGTCCCTGACTCACCCACTAAGCGAAAATTTATTCATCTCAGTCTTCGACATTTTCATTGACCCAAAGGTACATGGCCTTCAGGCAGGAGAAAGGCTGACAGACTTTTAATGCCATAAATTGTCTGGCTGTAATGTTGTGATCGTGGTGTTTTATTCCTGATTTCCCCCACGTGAGGAAATAGCTTATCTGTACCTACCCTGGCCAGCATGCAAAGTGTTGGTTCAAATTGCATCGAATGTATATAACCCTTCAGGCCATGTTCCAAATTGGAAATGACTCAATTTTTTTCTCTTTTGCTTGTCAAGCAGTTCCGTGGCGAATCTGGCATTGTTCTCCTTTGAGCAGGCTGATTAGCGGGTGATTTAACATTGAGATGATCAAAATTATTAAGGGCTTTGAGACAGCGATTGAGGGGGAAACCAGACCTGGTAAAAGAGACGGTTACCGGATGAAATAGATTCAAGGTGATTGGCAAAAGGACTCGAGGGAAGGTGAGAAGTTTCTTTTAAGGCCGTTGGTTGTGATCTGGGATGGACTGCCTGAATGGGCGGTGGAAGTAGATTTAATAATTGCATACGAGAGGGAATTGCTTATATTTGACTTTTTTTCATAAAATTTACAGTGCAGAAGGAGGCCATTCGGCCGATCGAGTTTGCACTGGTCCTGGGAAAGAGAACCCTATTTAAGCCCACGCCTCCACCCTATCCCTGTAACCCCACCTAACCTTTTGGACACTGAGGAGCAATTTAGCGTGGCCACTCCACCTAATCTGCACATCTTTGGACTGTGGGAGGAAACCGGAGCACCCGGAGGAAACCCACGCACATGTGGAGAGGAAGTACAAACTCCACACAGACAGTCACACGAGGCCAGAATTGGACCCAGGTCCCTGGAGCAGTGAGGCAGCAGTGGCAGCAGTGCTCCTTATGTGCGGTATGATTCTATGAACTTAACCCTGTGCCAGTGGGATGCTGTTCACCTCTGACACAGCCTCAACATGGTTAGTAGTTCCCATTGAAGGCAACTATCCAGTTGCTTACACTACTTGGATGGGAACAGGTCAAAATTGAGGCCTGTATGTGTTAGTGGCCATGCCTTCAGGCATTCTGTCACAAAATCAACTCATTACCATTACGTTCGAGTATAATGATTCTTTGTTACAAACCGGGTCCAAGTACAAATGAAACTCCTGTTTGCTGTACATGACTGGCCGGTGCAGCCTTCCGTCATTTTGGTGACTGAAGGGAATGGGGAACAAAGAACAATCAGTGAGTAAGGGCTAACATGGAGAAGAGGACAGCGCAGTGGCGTCAGAGACCCGGGTTCGATTCTGGCCTGTGGTCTGTCGGTGCGGAGTCTGCACGTTCTCCCCGTGTCTGCGTGGATTTCCTCCGGGTGCTCCGGTTTCCTCCCACAGTCCAAAGACGTGCAGGTTAGGTGGATGGCCTACGCTAAATTGCCCCTTAGTTTGTCGGTGTGTGTGTGTGTGTGTGAGTGTAGCTATGCTCTCTGCCCCTCAAACTATAAGGAGAAAGCTATGAGGAGAAATTTCTTCAGCCAGAGAGTGGCGAACCTGTGGAATTCGCTGCCACAGAAAGTAGTTTAGGCCAAAACGTTGTGTAATTTCAAGAAGGAATTCGATATTGCTCTTGGGGCTCAAGGGATCAAGTCATAGGGGGGAAGGCAGGATCAGGGTATTGAACTTGATGATCAGCCATGACCATAATGAATGGCGAAGCAGGGTCGATGGGCCGACTGGCCTCCTCCTGCTTCTATTTTCTCTGTTTCTATAAGCCCCTGGCGACAGACCAGTTCCAGGAATAATTAGCGACAGAAACAGATGTAAATCTGACCTGTGCACCGTCAAGAAGCGGGAAGGTTGAGAGAGCGAGAACATGAAGCAGGGATGTTTCCGTTACTCTATCATATGGAAATATATTCAGTTATCTGTTCCTTAGCCATCCCCCTTATCCCTTTCTTATTCTGGATATCCCCCAATTCTCTCCCTGAGGAAACTCATGTCGCCATAGTCCCAGATGACCATGGGCTGCTTTCCCCTTTGACAGGGAGAGCTGCCTGGTGGGGATTTAACCTGAGGATCACCTCAGGCGAGGGGGCAAGGTTGAGAAGGCGGAGCCTTCATGAATAACCTCAGCCGGTACGGGAATTGAACCCACGCTCTTGGCCTTGTTGCGCATCCCGAACCAGCTGTCCAGCCAACTGAGCTAAACCAGCCTCCAAGTCAGGCGCAACGAGGCCGGTAAATCCCGGCCTTCCTTCCTGACCTCTGCAGCAGAATGTTTTGCATTAAGGAGAAGGAGCCCCAGATTTAATGAATTTCCCCCCTGCTTGGGTTGTTCACTCTTTCCTACGTTTTACTGTTGGACCCAAAGCACCCAACTGATCACCACTGAAGTGATGATGTGGAGATGCCGGCGTTGGACTGGGGTGAGCACAGTAAGAAGTCTTACAACACCAGGTTAAAGTCCAACAGGTTTGTTTCAAACACGAGCTTTCGGAGCACAGCTCATTCCTCAGGTGAAGTGAAAGGAAGCATCGAGAGATTTCTGGAATGTGGGAAAATTGGAATGGCTCTCCCTTTCATGTCTCGCTTCTCTTCCTACCTCCTAATCTTTCCTCTTCTCCCTCTCTTTTGTGTTGAGGGTGAATCGCGCCTTGAAATTAGAACGAGGGCTTCCACAGGTGGTCCACAGGTGGTCAGGGTGAATTCCTTCGCACAAAGGCTGGTGAAAACCTGGAACTCCCTCTGCATTTGGGGGAAACTGGGATTGATAAGATTTCTGTTCGCTGGAGGGTTCTAAGGTTTACGGAACCAAGACAGGTAGATGGGGGTAGAGGTGGAGCAGTCACTATTGAATTGTGTAGCAGAACGATGGGCCGATGGGCCTCGTCCGTTTTTTCCCAATCTGTCAATGAGACAACGGCGAGATAAACTGCGCGGAGTTGCGGGGGAGGGTCGCACCACATCATCCACATGGCTTCATTGTAACAAAAATGAACAAGCGAGTTCATCCCCTCCCTCTGATTTAACAATGCAAACTGCTTTGCATGAGGACGCTGCCTGCTTTACAATTCAAAACAATGATTTTCATATCCTCAGAGCGAGCCGGTTCTGGAACCCAGCCAGTGTACATAATCTCTTTCCTTCCTTGGGTAGCGATCAGAAGGCCTGAGATGAGCTGCAGGGCTTTCATAAATTTTAAAACAGTATTTTTTTTATTATATATTGTGTGCACCTGATGAAATTAGCAGTCAACCTGAGGGGAAAAGGAGTAATCTTTGCTTCTTCGCCCGAGATGAAAACGTCACCTTGAATTAACTGGTGACAGGCAGCCAAAAGATGAGTGTGGCAAACTGGAATTGCAAGCACAATGGCTTCTTCACTTCGGCTTATATCGGACAATTTATATATTAATAATGTTAGGCGTTAATATTTTGGAAAGGCTGGCACAGGACCTGTTCTTCATGCTAAAATCTTTACTGACCACACAAGGGGTGGGATTGTCCGGTGCCGTCCACAGCGACCTCCCTCCCCCCCCCCCCTCCCCCCGTGAGTTCTCCGGTGTGGCAGGGGGCGGGTGGGGGGGGGGGGGGGGGCGCTGAGGAAGGGAACCCCCGCCGACAGCAGTGGGACTGGAAGGTCTGTCTTTGCTGCCGCTGCAGTGTGCCCGTCCTTTATCCCTCACCTTGATTTTCCCTTTCACCTTGCGCACTTTCTCCTTCCCTTTCTCGCCTCCATCCTTTTCGCCTGTGCGATCTCTCCTCTGCGTCTGCGGCTTTCTATCTTAGGCGAACTCCTGGCTAACTTTCCTCTTCTATGGCCAGTTTTTCTGCACTCTGCTAGCTGTTGTCTTTGTGTCGGCCGTGGCTGTGAGTAGCAGGGGTGATATCTAGCCACCTGGGATGGCCACTTCCTACTAAGTACAGAGCAACTCGCAAAGCCTGGTGGGTAAAATAGACAAGCCAAGGATCAGGCAGGCTCAGAGCCTGAAATGCATATTTGTCAGCAAAAGTCCAGGCGGTATCGAAACTCCGTCCCATTAGCATGTTCATCAGGCCGATTAGCATGTTCATCAGGCCGACTAGCATGTTCATCAGGCCGATTAGCATGTTCATCAGGACGACTAGCATGTTCATCAGGCCGACTAGCATGTTCATCAGGCCGACTAGCATGTGATGGCCCATCTCCCCCAAAACAAAGGACTGGTGCTCAAGCAACCGGGACAGTCCCAGACATTCCGGCGCCACTCCCTGTCCAAGGGAAACGCAAACAACGGGGTCAGTGACCGCTTGGGACAGGTCCAGCCATCCAGATCCCCGCCCACTTATTGGCTAAGGAATCGAACGGAGTGATCAGGGATCACCCAATTAGTAAGGCCCAAATCGAAGGACCGCCCATGTTTGCTCTCTTGGTCCTGGTACCCCGGTCACGGCCATCGCCAATTGCAGCAACACCAGAAGCGAGTCCAAGTTCAACGCCCGCTACCAGGCCCAGCTGAGCGGCAGTTACTCCTTCGAACCCGAGAGATCCAGAATCAGATAGCGGCCACTGTTTTCTGACCTCAGCCGGGTGCCCGAAGTTAAGTACAGTTTGTCTTAGTTGATAGGTGTAGTTAACTAGTACTGTTTATGTTGCATAACTAATTGTGTATAAATAAAGTACCCTTGACCTTGAACTAACTAACTGGTGTTTGGCTCCTTGATCGATAGCCGGTTGAAACTTGTGGTGGTATCATTCGATACCTGGCGACTCTGAGCATTAGGACAGAGATAACCCAGAAAGAAGGGCTATCTCACTGATTGCCCTAATTGGAACAAGTAAAAAAGAAAGGCAACAGATAGTGGCAGCATGGTAGCACAAGTGGATAGCACTGTGGCTTCACGGCGCCAGGGTCCCAGGTTCGATTCCCCGCTGGGTCACTGTCTGTGCGGAGGCTGCACATTTTCCCCATGTCTGCGTGGGTTTCCTCTGGGTGCTCCAGTTTCCTCTCATAGTCCAAAGACGTGCAGGTTAGATGGATCGGCCATGATAAATTGCCCTTAGTGACCAAAGGAGGGGTTATTGGGTTACGGGGATAGGGTGGAAGAGAGGGTTTAAGTGGTTCGGTGCAGACTCAATGGGCCAAATGGCCTCCTTTGCACTGTATGTTCTATGTTCTATACCCTTAGTGCTGTACTGAGGGAGGGCTGCACTGTCAGAGGGTCGGTACTGAGGGAGTGCAGCATTGTCAGAGGGTCAGTACTGAGGGAGGGCTGCACTGTCAGAGGGTCGGTACTGAGGGAGTGCAGCACTGTCAGAGGGTCAGCACTGAGGGAGTGCAGTACTGTCAGAGGCTCAGTACTGAGGGAGTGCTGCAATGTCAGAGGCTCAGTACTGAGGGAGTGCAGCACTGTCAGAGGGTCAGTACTGAGGGAGCGCCGCACTGTCAGAGGGTCAGTACTGAGAGAGTGCAGCACTGTCAGAGGGTCGTACTGAGGGAGTGCAGCACTGTCAGAGGCTCAGTACTGAGGGAGTGCTGCACTGTCAGAGGGTCAGTACTGAGAGAGTGCAGCACTGCCAGAGGGTCAGTACTGAGGGAGTGCTGCACTGTCAGAGGGTCAGTACTGAGGGAGGGCTGCACTGTCAGAGGGTCAGTACTGAGGGAGTGCCGCACTGTCAGAGGCTCAGTACTGAGGGAGTGCAGCACTGTCAGAGGGTCAGTACTGAGGGAGTGCTGCACTGTCAGAGGGTCAGTACTGAGGGAGTGCAGCACTGTCAGAGGCTCAGTACTGAGGGAGTGCTGCACTGTCAGAGGGTCAGTACTGAGGGAGTGCAGCATTGTCAGAGGGTCGGTATTGAGGGAGTGCTGCACTGTCAGAGGGTCAGTACTGAGGGAGTGCTGCACTGTCAGAGGTGCTCTCTTTTGGATGAGCTTTTAAACCAACTGCTGTCTCAGATGAATGTAAAACCATAACCCACGACATTATTTGCAGAAGAGCAGGGGAGATGCCCCCAACTGAGGTGGCTCATTTATCGGGGCTGGTTTAGCACCTGCTTTTAAAGCAGACCAAGGCAGGCCAGCAGCGCGGGTTCAATTCCCGTACCAGCCTCCCCGAACAGGCGCCGGAATGTGGCGACTAGGGGCTTTTCACAGTAACTTCATTGAAGCCTACTTGTGACAATTAACAATTTTCATTTTCAATTCATTTTTCATTTAAGTTGCGAGACAATCACTAAAATGATGTGCATGCCTTGCACATTATCTATAATAATAATAATAATAATCGCTTATTGTCACACGTACGCTTCAATGAAGTTCCTGTGAAAACCCCCTAGTCGCCACATTCCGGCGCCTGTTCGGGGAGGCTGGTACGGGAATTGAACCCACGCTGCTAGTCTTGTTCTGCATTACAAGCCAGCTGTCTTAGCCCACTGTGCCAGCCCTCTATTAGCATAAAAGAAGAGTAGGTCATGCAGCTCCTTGAACTTGCTCCACTATTGAATAAGGTCATGCATGATCTTTGACCTCAGCTGGAACTGTAAGTTCCCCTCCAAGCTACACATCATCCTCACTTGGAAATATGTCATCGTTCCTTCAGTGTTGCTGGGTCACAATCCTGCAGCTGCTGTCCTAACAGCACTCTGGGTATACCTACACTGCGTGGCCAACAGCGTTTCGGGAAGGAGGCTCACCAGCACCTTCTAAAGGGAAATTAGAATCCGACAATAAATAACGGCCCAGCCGGTGAGGCCGACGTCTCATGAATTAAATTTGAAAAACGCCGCTCTCCTGCCCAATCCCAAAATCCTGCCGTTCCCGGAGAGTCCAAAATGTATTGCTCTCAGCCTTGAATATAGACAGCGGCAGATCACCCACAGCCCAGTGTTGACTGGAGATCCCTGTCTTCATTCAGGAACTACTGTACGAAATCCTTATACATGCTTCCCCACTGTTTATCCTTCTATTCTCTGACTTATTGCCGTGGAAGAGCTAGGATTTAATATTCACAGCCTTGGTGCTCGATCAGTGCCTGTCATCAGAACAGTTTGGTGCCTCTTGCGAACATTTCAGAATTAGATTAATTGCATAGCTGAATGCAACAGACATCTCTGGAATACATTAACACATAATGAGGCTGTGTTACTCCTTACCTCTACCCCCTCCACCCGGTACCCTGGAGAAATGTATTATTTGTATGTTGAAATGTTCTTGTGCTTTAAAATTGAGGAAGATTTTTCAATACTTTTCAATATTCTTCCTTTATCGTTTCCCCGTTTATCACATGGATTCTAGCCTCTGATACCCATCCTGCATTCTTGCATTTTCTGTTCATTCTATCCCATTATCTGCCACATATAAGGTATTACTCAGTAGCCAGCTAAGCACAGCATCACACCCCACAGCATGTCCCAAATTTAGATACAAAGCCAATCTGAGAGTAAAAGTCACAGCTTGCAAGCTGGATGCCAATACAAACCTCAGACAGACTCACATTGGAAAGTTTACAGTACAGGTCATTGTGACACTGCATCACACTGGCGTGCGGTACACATCACTGGGCACTGGATCACTCTGGCATCAGCTACAAGTCAGTGGGACACTGTATCACTCTGGAATCCTGGTACAGGTCACTGGATACACTGTATCACTCTGGTCTTCGGTACAGGTCACTGGGACACTGTATCACTCTGGTCTCCAGTACACGTCACTGGGACACTGTATCACTCTGGTCTCCGGTACAGGTCACTGGGACGCTGTATCACTCTGGTCTCCGGTACAAGTCACTGGGCACTGTATCACTCTGGTCTCCGGTACAGGTCACTGGGACACTGCATCACTCTGGTCTCCGGTACAGGTCACTGGGACACTGCATCACTCTGGTCTCCGATACAGTCACTGGGCACTGTATCACTCTGGAATCCTGGTACAGGTCACTGGATACACGGTGTCACTCTGGTCTCCGGTACAGGTCACTGGATACACTGTATCACTCTGGTCTCCGGTACAGGTCACTGGGACACTGTATCACTCTGGTCTCCGGTACAGGTCACAGGGACACTGTATCACTCTGGTCTCCGGTACAGGTCACTGGATACACTGTATCACTCTGGAATCCTGGTACAGGTCACTGGATACACTGTATCACTCTGGAATCCTGGTACAGGTCACTGGGACACTGTATCACTCTGGTCTCCAGTACAGGTCACTGGGACGCTGCATCACTCTGGTCTCCGGTACAGGTCACTGGGCACTGTATCACTCTGGTCTCCAGTACACGTTACTGGGACACTGTATCACTCTGGTATTCGGTACAGTCACTGGGACACTGTATCACTCTGGTCTCCGGTACAAGTCACTGGGACACTGTATCACTCTGGTCTCTGGTCAGGTCACTGGATACACTGTATCACTCTGGAATCCTGGTACAGGTCACTGGATACACTGTATCACTCTGGTCTCCGGTACAGGTCACTGGGACACTGCATCACTCTGGTCTCCGGTACAGGTCACTGGGACACTGCATCACTCTGGTCTCCGGTACAGTCACTGGGCACTGTATCACTCTGGAATCCTGGTACAGGTCACTGGATACACGGTGTCACTCTGGTCTCCGGTACAGGTCACTGGATACACTGTATCACTCTGGTCTCCGGTACAGGTCACTGGGACACTGTATCACTCTGGTCTCCGGTACAGGTCACAGGGACACTGTATCACTCTGGTCTCCGGTACAGGTCACTGGATACACTGTATCACTCTGGAATCCTGGTACAGGTCACTGGATACACTGTATCACTCTGGAATCCTGGTACAGGTCACTGGGACACTGTATCACTCTGGTCTCCAGTACAGGTCACTGGGACGCTGCATCACTCTGGTCTCCGGTACAGGTCACTGGGCACTGTATCACTCTGGTCTCCAGTACACGTTACTGGGACACTGTATCACTCTGGTATTCGGTACAGTCACTGGGACACTGTATCACTCTGGTCTCCGGTACAAGTCACTGGGACACTGTATCACTCTGGTCTCTGGTCAGGTCACTGGATACACTGTATCACTCTGGAATCCTGGTACAGGTCACTGGATACACTGTATCACTCTGGTCTTCGGTACAGGTCACTGGGACACTGCATTACTCTGGTCTCCAGTACAGGTCACTGGGACGCTGCATCACTCTGGTCTCCGGTACAGGTCACTGGGACGCTGTATCACTCTGGTGTTCAGTACAGGTCACTGGGACACTGTATCACACGGTACAGGTCACTGGGACACTGCATCACTCTGGTCTCCGGTACAGGTCATTGTGACACTGTATCACTCTGGAGTCCTGGTACACGTCACTGGGCACTGGATCACTCTGGCATCTGCTACAAGTTACTGGGACACTGTATCACTCTGGTCTCCAGTACAAGTCACTGGGACACTGCATCACACTGGTCTCCGGTACAGGTCACTGGATACACTGTATCACTCTGGTCTCCGGTACAGGTCACTGGGACACTGTATCACTCTGGTGTTCGGTACAGTCACTGGGACACTGTATCACTCTGGTGTCCGGTACAGTCACTGGGACACTGTATCACTCTGGTATCCAGTACAGGTCACTGGGACATTGTATCACTCTGGTGTCCGGTGGAGGTCACTGGGACACTGTATCACTCTGGTGTCTGGTGGGGGTCTCTGGGACACTGTATCACTCTGGTATCCAGTACAGGTCACTGGGACACTGTATCAC
The DNA here is from genome assembly GCF_902713615.1 of Scyliorhinus canicula. Lineage (NCBI taxonomy): Eukaryota > Metazoa > Chordata > Chondrichthyes > Carcharhiniformes > Scyliorhinidae > Scyliorhinus > Scyliorhinus canicula. The sequence continues at coordinate 22,332,952 of NC_052160.1, forward strand.
TCTGGTGTCCGGTTCAGGTCACTGGGACATTGTATCACTCTGGTGTCCGGTGGAGGTCACTGGGACACTGTATCACTCTGGTGTTCGGTACAGTCACTGGGACACTGTATCACTCTGGTATCCAGTACACGTTACTGGGACACTGTATCACTCTGGTATCCAGTACAGGTCACTGGGACACTGTATCACTCTGGTGTCCGGTTCAGGTCACTGGGACACTGTATCACTCTGGTGTCCGGTACAGGTCACTGGGACACTGTATCGCTCTGGTCTCCGGTACAGGTCACTGGGACACTGTATCACTCTGGTCTCCGGTACAGGTCACTGGGACACTGTATCACTCTGGTGTCCGGTTCAGGTCACTGGGACACTGTATCACTCTGGTGTCCGGTACAGGTCACTGGGACACTGTATCACTCTGGTGTCCGGTACAGGTCACTGGGACACTGTATCACTCTGGTGTCCGGTACAGGTCACTGGATACACTGTATCACTCTGGTGTCCGGTACAGGTCACTGGGACACTGTATCACTCTGGTGTCCGGTACAGGTCACTGGGACACTGTATCACTCTGGTCTCCGGTACAGGTCACTGGGACACTGTATCACTCTGGTGTCCGGTGGGGGTCACTGGGACACTGTATCACTCTGGTATCCAGTACACGTTACTGGGACACTGTATCACTCTGGTATTCGGTACAGTCACTGGGACACTGTATCGCTCTGGTGTTTGGTACAGGTTACTGGAACACTGTATCACTCTGGTGTCCAGTACAGTCACTGGGACACTGTATCATTCTGGTATTCGGTACAGTCACTGGGACACTGTATCGCTCTGGTGTTTGGTACAGGTCACTGGGACACTGCATCACTCTGGTATCCGGTACACATTACTGGGACACTGTATCGCTCTGGTGTTTGGTACAGGTCACTGGGACACTGTATCGCTCTGGTGTCCGGTACAGTCACTGGGACACAGTATCACCCTGGTGTCCGGTGGGGGTCACTGGGACACTGTATCACTCTGGTGTCTGGTGGGGGTCTCTGGGACACTGTATCACTCTGGTGTCCAGTACAGGTCACTGGGACACTGTATCACTCTGGTGTCTGGTGGGGGTCTCTGGGACACTGTATCACTCTGGTATCCAGTACAAGTCACTGGGACACTGTATCATTCTGGTGTTCAGTACAGGTCACTGGGACACTGTATCACTCTGGTGTCCGGTGGGGGTCACTGGGACACTGTATCACTCTGGTATCCAGTACAAGTCACTGGGACACTGTATCATTCTGGTGTTCAGTACAGGTCACTGGGACACTGTATCACTCTGGTGTCCGGTACAGTCACTGGGACACTGTATCATTCTGGTGTTCAGTACAGGTCACTGGGACACTGTATCACTCTGGTGTCTGGTGGGGGTCGCTGGGACACTGTATCGCTCTGGTGTTCAGTAAAGGTCACTGGGACACTGTATCACTCTGGTGTCCGGTACAGTCACTGGGACACTGTATCACTCTGGTGTCCAATCTGATTTTCCTGTTCTCCAGCAGAGAAAGAACGCTTTGAGGTGAAGGTGAGACGAGAAAGGATACTTTGAACAGAAATACGTGCCTCCCCCTGTCTGTAACGCTGAGAGAAGCAGTTCCATGTTTTGATGAGCACGGCCTTCATTGTTTGAGATGGGCATTGGCCAGCTATTATTTGTGCATAACCTTCACCACACTTCCACATTGGCAAGTCTCTGTTGAACCTGTAGCTTGTGACCTAGTGCACTGAATTAATATTATTTCTGTCTTGTAATCAGCGAACATTTGTTTGTCTTAATTTGTGCCTAGGCCGAGTTAATAATTATACATTAGGTGCATGGGTAACTGAGCCTGATTTGGAAAATAGCTACCCAATTACTAAGAGAAAGGCAGAGAACCCAACAAAAAACAGCAACTTACACCCCCCTCCACCCAATCTCTGTCACATCCTCCATCCCTACAACCCTCCAAGATCTCTAAGCTCTTTCAATCCTCATCTCTTGAGTGTGAGGAAGGTTTTTATTGCTCCACCATCTTGCTTCAGCTGCCCTAGTCCTAAACTCTGTAATACGCTCCCTGCGCCTCATAACACACCTGTGACGCACCTCAGGATGTTTTGTTTTGCCATATTCCTAAAAGGATGGCAGAGGCAGAACTCCACATAACAATTCAAAAAGTACTTGGATACCCCGCAATCGACAAGGCTGTGCACCAAGAGCTGGAAAGTGGGTAGATGATTCCTGTCAGTCAGTGCGCACACTGGACTGAATGACCCCCTTCCGCACTGAAAATGTCCGTTTGGGATTATCCGGTCCCACCAGAGGTGGCCATCATTGCTGGCGGGAGAGGAAAACCCTGGCCCATGATCTTATGAGTTCCAAGTGGTTGACGGAACTATGTCATGTGATGCAAGTTGAGGGTTAACAACTTTTCTGATCACATGACCTCTCGCCATTGGTCACCCAACATCTCCGTCCTTGCGGTGCCCCGCTGTCATACACCAATAGGAAACAGAATAGAATTCTTCATCGTCCACACCTTGACTCTCAGTTGAGTCGCTTTTATTTTCCCCAAGTCTGATATTTAATGACTAATAAACAAAAATGTTCAAATGAATTCCTATCAGACACATTTTTTAAATAAATATCATTCGGGGTTTTGCTCTTTGCAGAGATCAGGAGATTAATCTTCAATTTTTGAAATGCTAAATTTTTAAGTTTCAAATTTGCTGTACTCCAACTCAAGGCTGCTCTCCTGCAATCACCTCCCCAACCCTCCAGTCATGTGCCTTCTCTCAAACCACCCCATATGGTTAAGCCCACCACACCGAGATCCTATGGCACAAGGCTTGTGTAATGAACTCCAATTGGCTTTATTGGTTGGCCAATTGGAGTATGAGTTCCCTCAATGATAGCTCATTGAGGGGGCCCATATAATCACCTGTGTAGGCTTTGTGAGCCAGTCTTAAGCTGACTGGACTGCTAGCAGCACTGTTTGTAGCTGCTCCTGTAATATCGTTATTGTAAATAAATATTGGTGTGGCGACGGAACTCCTGCCTCCCGTGGATTACTACAGCTTGGCCGGCGCAAACATTCACCAGAAGCCACTCTCTCATCATGGACGCCACTGCTCGACTACGCGGCTTTGACCTCCCATGGTGACACTGGGCCCTTTAAAACCATTTCCTGATTGGCCAAGGCCTCTGTGTAGCCATCCAACATCAGTGGGGTCGCCAAGGCTATCCAGGCCACAGTAATGGTGCTGTCCAAACAATTACTCACATTGGCAAGGAATGTCCACTAACTTAATCGTTATGTTAGCTCGAAGAACTCCACCGAAGCCACCTGACAAGGCCATTCCTAAGCTCTGCGACTATGCACACACCAAGTAAAATAAATCTTCAAATCCTGGAAATTCCAGGGCAACCCTGGAGACTCTATAACCTCTATTTAAATTAACTTGGTTCTGCCCTGGTTGTTTCTGTGCATGAAGTGTTGCTATAGAAAATGAAGAAGGGGGTGAGGGGGATGTTGAAAATCAAAGGGGTGGGTAGCCTATGATTTGCAGGGCAATCGATTATATAGATCACAGAACTTTCTATTTAAAACAATTCATTTGTACTCATCTCAGAAGGTCACTGCCGCATTATTACTGTCCAAAATCTCTCATGTGTTGCCTTATAAAAAAGGAGTTGAAGGGTCAATGGTCGGGGAATTTTCCTGTACAGATCAATACCTGTTGCCTGTGATGTTTGACTTGCTCTGATAACACACCGGGTAAGTTTCAGATCAAACACAAGCCTCAATTGTTGCAGCATTCACTTCTGCGTTTCAGAGGCCCACACTCTGCTGTGAACATTTTACAAGCTGTACTCTGCTTTGAGGACAGAATTTACTCACCCATCGTCAATAAGACTGTCAAGAAGGTGATAGTCCGAGTGCCGTGAGGGATGAGAACGGTGCAGTTCCTGAACCAGCGCCCTGCCTGACTCCCTCAGCAAACATACACCAGTCTCTGGAATTCCAGCTCTTTGGAGAAAAACAGGCATCTTCCCCGCCACCCGTCCCCCATCACCGCCATCACCCCCATCACAACCATTACCCTTCCTTCAAAGCCATTACCCCTGAGCCTTCACAGCCATTGCCCCCCCCCCCCCCCCCCCCCCCGCCTTCACAGCCATCGGCCCTCCACCACACATAAGGAGAAGAGCCCCAATTTGGCTCCGCAGCGAAGACCCCCCCCCCAGCACTGCCCCTTGGCAGTGCCAACCTGTGCCAAAGGCAGTGCCTGGGCATGTCCTCTCTCCCGAAGAATATACTTAGCTTGGCACCCCCCCCTCAGAAAGTTCCCCTCGATTCCCATTCTTATATAACTGTTGTAAACCTCGCCGTGTGACATAATTTTGGCGAGGTATGATATTTAGCCAGGGGATCAAGCAGCTGGGAAGTTCTTTAATTATATGTTAATGTATTGAAATCCTCGTTACGTCGCTGGTGAGGGTTGAGGATATCGATAAATGCGAACTCGCCGCTGAGTATCTCGTTTCCCGACTCACACGGGATTTTGTGCCCATGCCACCATACGTGCTCGTGGCAAATGTGGGCACGAAATCCCCCCCCCCCCCCACCCACCCCCACCCCCCACTGCCTAGCCTACACGTGACTCCACATTAATAAGTGAAAAATACAATTAAGTTAATAATTAAAACCCATTAAGGTTAGCAGAACAGATAACGTGCCAAGGTGGCAGCATGTGGGAGCTCCTGGATGCCAAAGTGATGCAGGACAAACACGTCTGCAGTCAGTGGTTGTGACTTGAGGAGGCTCTGAGTCAGTGAACTGGAGGCTGAGCTGTGGACACTGTGACACATCAGGGAGGAAATAAAGGACCTGGACGCTTTGAACTAGGAGGCAGTTACACTATTAAGATAGGGTCTTCTGATGTGGTCAGGGACAGGATGCATGGCTGCGAGAGAGGCAGGAAAGGGGACCCAGAGAACAGGAATGCAGGAGCCTTTGCAATTGCTCAATGACGTACTCCCAGCTTGTTAAATGAGAGTGGGGGCTGATGAACTCACGAACCATGGCACCATGGTACAGGAAACCATTCAAGTGGGCGGGGGGAGGGGCAAAAAGGAGTGTAATGGGAGGAGGGGACAGTATAATGAGGGGGATAAACACTTTTCTCTGCAGCAAAGAACAAAAAATCCAGATGACTGTGTTGCCTGCCTGGTACCAGGATTAAGGACTCCTGCTCGGAGCTGGAGAGGAACGAGGAGTGGGAGGGGGAGGTTTCAGTTGCTGTGGTCAATGTAGATACCAAGGACATAGTCAGAGCTGGGAAATTAGTTCTGTATTGAGTGCATGGGGAGCTAGGCGCCAAATTCAAAAGCAGAATCTCAAAGGTAATACTCTCCGGATTAAAACCTGAGTTACATGTAAATTGGCAAAGGGTAGATAAAATGAAAGAGATGAATGTGTGGCTTGAAGACTGGCGGGGCAGAAATGGGTTCCAGGTCGTGGGGCACTGGCACCAGCACTGGAGAAAGTAAAGGCTGCAACGTTGGGACGTTCAATACCTGAACTGTGCTGGGACCTAGTGAGGCACATAATTAGGGAAGTAGAGAGATTTTGCAACTAAATAATGCGGGCGAGGGTTGAAACTTGGGAAGTTGTGGTAAATCACAGTATCAAAGAATCCCGATAGTGCAGAAGGAAGCCATTCGGCCCATCGAGTCTGCACCGACCTTTCAAATGAGCTCTCTACCCATTTACACGCCTCGTTCCACCCCACCCTATCCCTATAACCCCATAACTTAACCCACACCCCACACATCCCTGGACATTAAGGGACAATTTAGCATGGTCAATTCACCTAACCGTGCATCTTTTTAAAATAAATTTAGAGTACCCAATTCATTTTTTCCAAGTAAGGGGCAATTTAGCCTGGCCAATCCACCTAGCCTGCACAGCTTTGGGTTGTGGGGGTGAAACCCACCCAAACACGGGGAGAATGTGCAAACTCCACACGGACAGTGACCCAGAGCCGTGATCGAACCTGGGACCTCGGCGCCGTGAGGCAGCAGTGCTCACCACCATGTCGCCGCGCTGCCTCCTAACGGCACTTCTTTGGACTGTGGGACGAACCCAGAGCTCATGGAGGGAACCCACGCAGACACGGGGAGAACGTACAAACTCTACACAGGCAGTGACCCAAGGGCTGAATTGAACCCAAATCCTTGGGGCTGTGAGGCGGCAGTACTAACCACTGTAGAGACCAGGCAAGAGAGAAATGTACAAATGTGTTAGATTATGAAAAACCATGACAGAAAGGGACAGAGAGAACCGGGAGTATAAAAACGAAGAGTGAATCAGCAGATGAGACCAGAGGTTCCAAAAATAATAAAAGGTCACAATTAAAGGCTCTGGGTGGGATTTTCCTCTCCTGTTTTTATGGGGGCAGGAATGATGGAGGGAGTGTGGAAATAGCACCCGAGTCCCGAAACGATTTTTAAACTGGCAGGATTGCCTCGATCGATTGTCCCCAGCCGCTGTCAGTGATGTAACAGGAATGCCGACTTTAAACCTCGGGATTTCCATTTGAAATATCCCAATTTAAATATCATTAGCAGACGCTTACACCTGATTATGCTCCCCCCAAGATTAATTGTCCATTTACTTTGGTGTACCCTATCATCATAGCTCCCCCAGGAGAAGCGCCTGGTGAGCAGGACCTGCCGGAGGAGCACATTAATACATTTCTCTCTTGTCATATATGATATATCTGTACAGTGGTTAGCACTGCTGCCTCACGGCGCCAAGGACCCAGGTTCAATTCAGCCCCCTGGCGCTGCCCAGTCACTGGCTGTGTGCAGCGCTCGGACTGTGCCGGGGCACTGGTAGGTGGAGTGTTCAGCCGGTGAGGGGTTCTATGGGGAGTTGGGGTTCTGTAGAGCGCAAGGAGGGTGGGTAAAGCGCAAGGAGGGTGGGGGGCGGGGGGGGGGGGGTGGAAGAGATCCTTGCGGGGGGTGCCAGGGGTTCTGTCGCCAGTGGGAAGGTCCTTGGGAGAGGCATCTCCATTTTAATTATTTTAAATCGTGCAGAGCCCTCTCCGCCAGCATGACATTGTGGACCCACCTCTTCCCTTTTTTTTGGCAAAGAGTTTAAAAAGTACAGCAACATCACCGGCAGATTACCGCCTGCTTTTCCTGCCCGGGATGACACTTGGCCAAATAATGGCAAAATTCCACTCCCTGTATCTGAGTGCGCGTAGCATTCAAAATAGAAAAGGCAGAAAGTGGGGAAAAGGTGGAAGGTTGGCTCTGCTAATTAGTGATGGTCTGAGCACAATAGAGAGGGATAACCGAAGATCAGGAAACCAGGATGTAGAAATGGTTTGGGCAGAGATGGGAAATGATAAAAGCAAGAAGTTCCTTAACATAAACCCAACGATAGGACAGGCTAGAAAGGAGGAAGTAATGGGAGCTGTTCAGAAAGGCACAGTGATAATTGTGGGAGATTTTAATCTATGTATGGACTGTTAAAATCAGATGGGCAAAGGTAGCCCAGATAAAGAATTCTTTAAAAGTTTTCAGAACAGTTTCTGAGAACAGCGCGTTCTGGCACCAACCACACAGCAGGCTATACTGGAGCTGCGATTGTGCAATGCGGTATACGACTAATGAATGACCTCATTTTCAAGGTGCTCCTCGGTAGCAGCAATCACAAAACGATTGAATTGAACATTCAATTTGAGGGAGAGAAGATTGGCTCCAAGACAAGTGTTTTAACTTAAATAAGGGCAATTATGAGGACATAAAAACACATCGAGCCAAGGTGAACTGGAAAGTAAGGTTGAGGGATTGATGAACCGAGAAGAAATGGTAGATATTTAAGGGGGTAATTCAGAATGCACAAAGGAGATGCATTCTAACAAGAAAGTAAAATTCCAAGGGGAGAACTCATGACCGGTGGTTAACTAAAAAAATAAAGGTAGTATCAAACTGAAAGAAAAAGCATATAATTGGGCAAATCATAGAATCATAGAATTTACAATGCAGAAGGAGGACATTCGGCCTATCGAGTCTGCACCGGCTCTTGGAAAGAGCACCCCACTTAAGCCGACACCTCCACCCTTTCCCGTAAACCAGTAACCCCACCTAACCTAAGGGCAATTTAGCCTGGCCAATCCACTTAACCTGCACGTCTTTGAACTGTGGGAGGAAACTGGAGCACCCGGAGGAAACCCACGCAGACACTGGGAGAACGTGCAGACTCCGCGCAGACAGTGACCCAAGCTGGGAATCGAACCTGGGACACAGTGACCCAGCCATGGGACCCTGGAGCTGAGAAGCAACTGTGCTAACCACTGTGCTCCGTGCTGACCCCAAAGATAGGTGGCAGGTCAGACGATGCAACATAATATAAAAGACAGCAAAGATTTCTAAGGGGAAAATGAAGAATGTAAGAGAAAGCTAGGTACAGATATAAAGACAGATAGTAAGAGTTTCTGTAGATATTTGAAAAAAAGGAAAGAGTTAACAAAGTGATGCTGGACTAATAGACAGCAAGTCTGGGGAATTAATAGGGGAAAATAAGGAGATGGCAGATGAATTGAACAAGTATTTTGCATCGTTTTTGACTATAGAGGATACAAGTAACATCCCAGAAATATCTGTAAATCTGGAAATGGGAGGGAAGAGCTGAGGAAAATTACAATCACCAGGGAAGTGGTACTGAGCAAATTGTTGGAGCTGGGGTCTTACAGGTTCCTGGATCCTGATGAATTTCATCCTCACATCTTAAAATATGTGGATAGGGAATGGTTGATGAGTTGATTTTAATTTTCCAAGATTCCCTGGATTCAATGAAGATCACATTAATTGGAAAATAGTGCATGTAACTCCTTTATTTAAATAGGGAGGGAGGCAGAAAGCAGGAAACTGCAGGCATGTTAGCTTAACATTTGTTCCAGGGAAATTATAGGGGCTTTTACAACTGAAGAAGTAACATGTGCTCCGAAGAGGAACCGGTGGATGTACTGTATTTAGATTTCCAGAAGGCAGGTTGCCACTTCAAATGTTATTGCAGAAAAAAAATGCACTTGGTATCGGGCGTAATATATTGGCAAGGAGAGAAGATTGGCTAGCTAACAAGAAACAGGGAGGCGGACGAGACATAGAATTTACAGTGCAGAAGGAGGTCATTTGGCCCATTGAGTCTGCACCGGCCCTTTTGAAAGAGCCCCCCACTTAAGCTCACACCTCCCCCTCCCATCCCCGGAACCCAGCAACCCCACCCAACCCCTTTGGATTGGATTGGATTGGATTTGTTTATTGTCACGTGTACCGAGGTACAGTGAAAAGTATTTTTCTGCGAGCAGCTCAACAGATCATTCAGTACATTGAAGAAAAGGGAATTAAACAAAATTCAAGAAAATACATGAGAATACATAATAGGGCAACACAAGATATACAATGTAACTACATAAGCATTGGTATCGGTTAAACCCACTAAGGGTCATTTATCATGGTCAATCCACCTAACTTGCACATCTTTGGACTGTGGGAGGAAACCGGAGCACCCGGAGGAAACCCACGCACACACGGGGAGAATGTACAGACTCCGCACAGACAGTGACCCAAGCCGGGAATCGAACCCGGGACCATGGATCTGTGAAGCACCAGTGCTAACCACTGTGCTGCCGTGCCACCCGGTGACTATATGACTGTATGGGTCATTTTCTGGTTGGTGAGATGTAATGGGTTGTGTGCCACAGGCTTGCATCCGCTGGGTAGGGTAAGTGATGACTTCATTGAAACATTTTGGGCGCAGTTTACTGGCCTCGGCGCGACTGCCGAGAATCCGTGCGAGTCGATTAGTGGCCAAAATCAGGAACCTGACCAGGCGCCAAGTATTTTGCGCTCTAACCGGCTCGTTCCTGTTGGTGGATTCCGGAACTTGCCTCGGCGCGGCAAGAAACCGATAATCACCAATCTTGGCCAATCTCCATCTCGTCTCCTGGGATCTAACTGGCTCGCCAGTGAGAGGATCTGCGAGCGACGATTAGTACTGGTCCACACAAACGTGGACCAGGTGGAACAGCACCTGATGGGTCTTCCACACCGTTTGGAGGCCCCTGGGGGGGGGGGGACGGTGACAGGGCAGGGAGGCACACTGACTCTCCCCCTGCACACAGCCACTTTGGCACTGCCAAGGTGCCAGGTTGGCACTGCCAGGATGCCAGGCTCGCACTGCCAGGTTGCCAGGATGGCAGCGCTTGGGTGCCAGGGTGCCACAGAAGCACTGTCATGTGTCAAGGCCTGAGGGGAGAGATACCCGTGAAAGGAGGGATTAGGAGGGTCCCCGGGAGGCCATGTTCGGGGTGTCGGACAAGCCAGGGTTGGAAACGGGCGTGGAGGCAGATGTTGTAGCCTTCGCCTCGTTGATCGCCCGAAGGCGGATCCTGCTGGGATGGAGAGCAGCCTCTCCACCCTGTGCTTTGGCGTGGCGGGGGGACCTATTGGAATACTTGACCCTTGAGAAGGTTAGGTTCGAACTGAGGGGAAGGACGGAGGGGCTCTACAGGTCATGGGCATTATTCATTATGCACCTCCAAGAACTGGATAACATCGAACATCAGTTGGGGGGTTGGGTGGGAGGGTTGGGGGGGAGGGGGCTGTGTGTATTAAGGGTGACTATGGTTGATCCCTGATTCCTTTTTGTCAGTTGTTTATGTAAACATGCGGGCTGATGTTTGGGGGTTGGTGGGAGGATGGGATCAGTTGTTATTGTTATGGGGATTGACATATCTGTTGCTGATTATTGTTTATTGTTGGTGGGTGTAAATTCGGGAGAAAATGTGAAGAAGGAGGAGAATAAAAATATTTTTTATAAAAAGGAGGGATGAGGGGAGGTATGGAGGGGGGATGTGAAAGGCGGGTATGAAGGGATTTGGGGGTGAAGAGTGGGTGTCCCCGAAAGGGGGCCCCGAGAGGGAGTGTGGGTTAGCCTGAAAAGGGGGTGTCTCAGTGACCCCATAGCGGGGTGTGCTCACTTGGGGAGGGGGATGTGGGGTAGTACCCATGTGGTGGGGTGACATTGCCCACAAGCTCACTTAGAGATCGTGGCACCCTTCAAAACGTCATCCCAATCTCTGAGAAGCCAGTGAGCTCTGTTCTCCGGTAATGAAAATAATTCTCAGTGTTGGCTCTCCCGGAGAGGAACTCGCAGGGCCCAAGAAAATGACTACCGTTAGACAGCGGTCAGGAGCTCGCTGGCGTGGCCGTCAAGGAGCTTGTTTGAAACCTCACTCGCTACGGAACTATGAACTTGTCCGTAAGATCCTGAGGGACCTTGACAGGATGTGGAGACAATGCTTCCTCTTGTGGGAGAATCTAGAACTGGGGGCCAGAGATTAGGATTTTTTTTCTCTCAGAAGGTTGTGAGTCTTTGGAACTCAAAAGGCAGTGGAAGCAGAATCTTTGAATATTTTTTGAGGCAGAACTGGATAGATTCTTGATACGTAAGGAGGTTATTGGGGTTAGGTGGGAATGTTGTGGTTGACATGGCAAGCAGATCAGCCATGGTCTTATTGAATGGTGGAACAGATTCAAGGGGCCGAGTGTCCTACACCTGCTCTGAATTTGTATGTTCGGATGTGGTTGACTCTGCACTGCCCTCTGAAATGGCCTAGCAAGCTGGTCAGTTCAGGGGCAATTAGGGATGGGCAACAAATGCTGGCCCAGCCAGTGACACCCACACCCCACGATCCAGCTCCACATTCCCACCTCTCCCTCATGTCCCTGGATAGCTTTGGTTCCCAAAAATCTATCCACCTCAGGTGTACAATTCCAATTGATCTCGCACCAACTGCCGGATGCAGAATTAGGTTTCATACTTCGACCAACCCTTTGTGTGTGGAAGTGCTTTTTAGCCTTACTCCTGAAAAGCCTGCCTCTAGGTTTTGGGCTCTGTACCATGACGCTACGCTCCCCAACCAGCGGAGGTCGGTAGACAGGCAGAAACTATCAGTTTCCCCTTCACACCCTGAAAACTCTGATCAAAGTACCCGTTAACCTTGTGAAGACTAGGGAATATAACCCTTGTTTATCATCAGTTGATCTGAGAGGCGGCAATGAGGAGATACAGAAATGACTTGAAGGACCTGAGCACTGAGGTATATTTAAGACGAATCTCAGTAAGCACGTGAGGGAGAAATGAATAGAAGGTTCTGCTGATAGGGTGAGATAAAGTAATGAAATGAAATGAAAATTGCTTATTGTCACGAGTAGGCTTCAATGAAGTTACTGTGAAAAGCCCCTAGTCGCCACATTCGGGTGCCTGTCCGGGGAGGCTGGTACGGGAATCGAATTGCTGCTGGCCTGCCTTGGTCTGCTTTAAAAGCCAGCGATTTAGCCGAGTGAGCTAAACCAGCCCCTAGGTTGGGATGAGGCTTGTGTGGAGGATAAATATCGGAATAGATCGGTTGGGTTGAGTGGCGCCCTTCTGTGCTGTACACTCAACGTAACTCGATATCATCTCTCGCCCGGGGTCATCCCTGTCACCCGCAGAGTTATCTCTGAAAGACAGAAATCTGCCGTCCCAGATTGCTGTCCCTGCTTGAATAATAGTCAGGCAAGCTGCAACCCTATCTCAGCTGTCAGTGCACTCGACAAAATATATGGTTTTCATTTCAGGGCTTAGCAAAGCAGGCAAAGCACAGGGATGACTTGGGGAGATATATCTCAGCCATCTACAAGCACATCAAGGCTAGTGGGCAGTCAGCCATGAAAGGAGACCAGTGTGTAGGGGACACATGAGGGTCATTCAGTTATCAGTCCAGATATTGCAAGTGAATCCAGTCACATCTGAAAACATAGTTCTCATGTGGATGTAACTGAATCTGAGTGACAGACTCCGTCTTTAGTTTAACTGTTGCAGTGATGTTGAATGGCCTCTGTCCTCCATATTCAAATGCCCAGAGCATCATGTGCCCACACCTCTCCTGAGCTGAATTTTCCTAACAATCTCGACCAGGAATTGTTCAGATTACATATTTACATACACTTTGAATGTACAGCACAGAAACTGGCTCAAATATCCACGCCAGTATTTATGCTGCACACAGGCTTCCTCCCACCCATCTTAATCTCACCCTGCCAATCCAACCTTTAATTCCTTTCTCTAAATACATCTATACCAGGGTTTTTCAAAGTGCGGGTCGAAGCCCTCAGGTGATCACGGGTGGGTGTCGGGAGGTTGCAGAGCAACCGGTTGCGACGTTCCTGCAGTGGTCACGATCACGGGAGAAGCGCCCAATAGCCACTACAGGCATTTATATTGAGAATGGTGACTGCTGCCACCTTTTAAATGAGAAGGAATTGAGGCTGTTTATAATCTTCTGGCTAGAAGCGGCAGCAGTGATCAGGTCATACCCCCCGCATATTCATTTGAAGCCAAGTGCCAAGTATGTACGTGCTTTTGGCGCCAAATCACGGAGGAGGGTTTCTTCCTTTTTTTAGCTGCTGGCAAGCAAGGCAAGATGACTGTGAATATGAAATGTTTTCTTTCAAGTAAGAGACGGCCAGAGACACAAATAGGCAGTGTACCTACTCGGCAGGATCTCACAAGAGAATGTGCTGGAGAGAGCTGCTCAGCAGAGTCCAGGGCAGGACAGAGGTAGTGCTAATGCTAGATCTGTACAGAACTCCAAGGCCTCTAGTTAACAGCCAACAAAAAATAAATTTAACTCAGGAACAAAGCAGTAGAAAGAATTTCTTGAGTTCTGGTTTTATCAATTTGCCAATACAAATAAGGATACAAAGTCCATGTGTGTTATATGCAGGGAAGTACTGGCAAATGAGAGGAGATGTTTCAGATTTTGAAAAAGTGGAGGGTGAAAAATTCCCTTTGAGGTTGAGACACCAGAGTCAGTTATTAACTTGCAGCTGACTCCAAATGAATTGTGATACCACATTAAAAACAAGCCAAAAGTTCATGGGTCTGTCAGCATACTGGGTTAGCATCTCCAGTGCTGAGTAAAACAAGTATTTTGATGCTATTTCCCTTCAAGACGGCGCGAGGGTTGATTTTTTCATATTCACCAAAATGAAGACAACACAAAGGAACTGGCTGAAGTCTGCACCTGATACCTCCTCCTCTGATATGGAGTGAGATTGTGAGGACCAAGCAGCTCCCCTTTCACATTAAAGGCAAGCAAACGTGGCATGGGTCGCAATGGTCAGTTGGCGTGGGTCGTAAAGGTCAGCTTGGTTGGAAAGAGGGTCCTAGGAGAAAAAGATTGAAAAACACTGATCTATACTAATCATCTCAACCGCTCCACGAGGCAGTGAGTTGCACATTCTCATCACTCCTGAATTTAAATGGCCGCAGAATGTATATTCATTAAATGAGAGCTGTCAGCATTTCCCCAGTGTGTTTATGAGGTGGTAGTACACCTTGCTTGTTCTCAATAATCGTGTTCCATCATTACTCTTACTCCTCCCCCACGTGCTATATTTGAGGGATATAATGGAAATGTGGACCTTCTGGGACATAGAAGGAGGCCATTTGGCCCATTGTGTTTGTGTTAGCTCTTTGGATGGGCTTTCCAAGTAGTTCAACTCCGCTCTGCTCTTCATCCCATGTCCAGCACATTTCCAAGCATTTATTCAATTCCCTTTGTGAAGTTACGATTAAAATTCTGCTTCCACCATCCTTACACGCAGTGTTTTTACAGATCAGTAACAACTCACTGTTTGAAAACCAAATCTCACCATTTCCCCGCCGGTTTTGTTTACCCATTCTCTGAAATCTATGTTCTCTGATTTCTGAGCCTTCTGGCCAGTGTGTGTGTGATTTCCCCCCCTTTCTGCTCTATCAAAACCCCATTTGAACGCCTCTACTGAAATCCCCCTTTGCCTCCTCTGTTCTGAGCGAACAATTCCAGCTTCTCCGGTCCCTCCGTGGGACTGCAGTCCCTCAGCCCTTGGCAGTATGTTAGTAAATCTCTTCCATACCCTCTCCAAGGCCTTGGTATCCTCCCTAACATTGTGGTGCCCAGAATTGAACGCCATACACCAGCTGAAGTTTAAGCAGTAATTTGTAAAGGTTTAGCATCACTTCATCTCATTTGAAAGAATGCCCAGGGCCATTCTAGATTGGCTCAATTAACACGACAGACTGCCGAGGACCTTTAATAACGAGGAAGTCCAGGATAATTCCCAGGACCGGAGAAAATTAATCCCGACATAACAGTTCAAGAAAAAAAGAGTCTTCAATTCCTTTCTCCTCCCCAGAGTTCTCAGCCTCTTTTGCACATCACTCCGGCACATGCTCCAGACCTGCAAGTGAGGGAGAGAATCAGCCTGCCGCACTTCTGGTAATGTTTCTGTCAGTGCAGATTTAGAACGGGACTGTGCGGCAGTGCATGGATTGACCTGCATTCCACCCCCTACAGCCCCTCACCCCACCCCCCTCCCCCCACCCCAATTCCTCCCGGGAACGGGCCTCCTCTCCATTTAGAACATAGAACATACAGTGCAGAAGGAGGCCCTTCAGCCCATCGAGTCTGCACTGACCCACTTTAAGCCCTCGCTTCCACCCTATGCCCCGAACCCAATAACCCCTCCTAACCTTTTTTGGTCACTAAGGGCAATTTAGCACGACCAATCCAACCCAACCTGCACGTCTTTGGACTGTGGGAGGAAGCCGGAGCACCCGGAGGAAACCCACGCAGACAGGGGGACAACGTGCCGACTCAGCACAGACAGTGACCCAGCAGGGAATCGAACCTGGGACACTGGCGCTGTGAAGCCACAGCGCTAACCACTGCGCTGCCCCAAATTACATTTACACACACATATGTAATTTGATGTCTCATCACCGGCCTCGTGATGATCCGCAGCTCATGATGTTGAGGAATTGTGCAGGCCTGCCTGCATCCACCCTCACTGCGACACAGCAAGACTTTGACAGTGAAGCCATGTCTCCAATTGGCCAATGTAAGGACAATTAAGCAAAGCATTTTACAGCTCACTTGTAGGAGATGGTTGTGTTCAATGCTGCATTTTATACATAATTATACTGTTTCTAATGCACAGAAATGGCCCTTGGGAATTCATGCAGTCCTTTATGCTCCACACGAACCTTCCCACCCCTTTACATCTTACTCCATCAGTACCATATTGTTGTAGCCAGCTATCTTGCAAGGAAGCTTTTTTTTCCCCAGGGCGTCAAGTAACAATTGATGATTAGTAATTAGAATAGTGTTTTCTGGCAATCCTCAATATTCCAGCGGGAGTGGGATTTGCCTTTGAGACCCCTACCTCTTGGTCACAACATTATTGGCGCCAGTGCGAGCGATTCACCCAGGAAATCAGTTCTGTTGAATTGCCCCTCAGTTAGAAGGGGAGCGTGTCTTACTGCCCGGGAATTTCCTCAGAGTTAACTCTGTTGCAACTGAGTCTGAAATCAGACAAAATCACCCCCCCCCCACTCCCCCCGGCAACGCGGACAAATTGGAATTCCAGCACACTTGCAGCTAAGTGAAGGCAGTGGAGGGGGGAGAAACTCCGAGGGAAATCTCTGGTTTTCCGGCTGTGATGTGGGCAGTCAGATGACCTTTACCTTCCCAGCAGGAAACAGGGGACTGGATGGACTGCCCACTTTACTCTCCATTTACCCCATTTAATCCTCCATTTATTCCACTTTACTCTCCATTTACCCAACTTAATCCTCCATTTATTCCACTTTACTCTCCATTTACCCAGTTTAATCCTCCATTTATTCCACTTTACTCTCCATTTACCCAACTTAATCCTCCATTTATTCCACTTTACTCTCCATTTACCCCATTTAATTCTCCATTTATTCCACTTTACTCTCCATTTACCTAACTTAGTCCTCCATTTATTCCATTTTACTCTCCATTTACCCCATTTAATTCTCCATTTATTCCACTTTACTCTCCATTTACCCAACTTAATCCTCCATTTATTCCACTTTACCCCCCCCCCCTCATTTACCCCGCATTGAAGTTTGCAGAAACCAAAATGAGGGGAAGGTGAAAGACAGGAAAATCACGTAACCGATCCTGTTAACTCTCCTTCGGTTCAAATTGTCTCCAAGTGTGTCTCAGTCAACTCTCCAACCCTGTTTTATACGTTGATAACTGCTGGTGACTGGCTCTCCAGGACTGAGCATTTTATTTGTGTGGAGTCATTCCTTCATTGAGGCCACTGCATTCCCACCTCATCATTGGGACATTTTGCTCACAGTTCAGTGTTCCCAGGTGGTATCACTGAGGCAATCTGCGCTAAATGTTCAACCGATGCACCACTTCAATTAATTTACAAAACGTTGATGACCTTCAGTCAACGTCTTTGTGTAAATTACTGGTTGAGAAGGAAAGAAAGTCTTGCATGTGTTGGAAAACGCGCTACAAAGAAGGGCTGGAATTCTCTGCCGTCAGGATTCTCTTTTCCCGTCAGCAGCACAGCCCCGCCAGTGGGTTTCCCGGCGGGGTGGGGTGGCTATAATGGGAAATCCCATTGACAAGCGGCGGGAAGAGAAAATCCCGCCGCCAGCGAACGGCGCGTCCCTGGGAAACACACGGCTGGGGGACGGGAGAACTCAGCCCCTCTCAAATGTGATCATGACCAGAGGAGCTGTTCTCAGTGTCCGGTTTGAGGGATAAATATTGACTGGGACAAGCTGTCATTGAACTGTGGCAGACACCTAAAACACATTTGTTTAAACAGGGCACACATTCTAGTTCGATGTGAAGCCTTTGCCATTTTCTTTTCTAATTTCCTGTAAAAATGACCTGGACTCTGAAAACCTGCTGCTACATCTCCAGATGGCACCAACACAGGGAAAACAGGACGTAATGAAGGGTTTAAAGTTCAGCTAATGTATGCAAAGTAGGCAGACAGATTGCAAATTATATTTCATATTGACAAATGCGCACTGGGTGAAGTAATATGGAACAGAAGTTAAAATAAATAAGCACAGGAAAGCTCAACAAGGGTTCTGGAGGTAATAGTGGACTTGCTGCTGTCAATATCTAGACAGTGTGGTGAGGCAATTAAAATAGCTAGCATGATCTCAGGTTATATATAGCCAGAACGATGGGATACAAGTCTAAACTAGTAAAGCGACTTCAAGATAAATAAGTGTGAGGTTTCACATTTTGGTAAGAAGAATATAGAGACCATCTTGGAAAATAAGTGTCTAACTGATGTAGAGGAACAGGAGGATCTAAGGCAAAGCCTCCTCCAAGGCACACAAATTATTAAAGCTAGCAATGCAAGTTAATAAACTCATTAAAAGGAATCAGAACACTGGAGTCCATTTTGGAGTGATAGAATTAGAAAGCAAAGAAAGTATGTTTTCACAGAATTTACACTGCAGAAGGGGGCCATTTGGCCCATTGCGTCTGCACCCGCCCTTGGAAAGAGCACCCCGCTTAAGCCCACCCTATCCCCGTCACCCAACCCCACCTGCTCAACGTGCATCGACCGTTGATTAGACGACACCTGGGAGTTAAAGGTAGTGTTTAGAATGTCGCAATGCATGATAATAAGCCTGACGATTGGGGCTGGTGAAAAAAACTAGCAAAGGGCCACCGGAAATTTGACAAAAAGGGAAAAAATGGAATATGAGAGTAAACCCACCAGAAATATAAAAACAGATTATACAAGCTCTTACAAGGACATAAAAAAAGGAGAGCAGCTAAAGTAAACATTGTCATCTGAGAGGCAAAGACAGAAGACTTTATCATAAGAAATGGCAGAGATATTGAACAATTATTTTGTGTTTGTCTTCTCAGTACAAGGCACAAATTATTAGGTATATTAAGGGTGAGGAATTCATTAATATCAGCAGAGAAAAAGTACTGGAGAAACTTAAGTAACTAAAATTCAACAAATCCCTGGGACCTGATGACCTACATCCTGGTAAAGATCTAAGTGGGGTAGCTGCAGCGATAGTGATTATGATTTTCCAAAATTCCGTGCATTCTAGAATGGTCCCAGCAGATTCTTAGTCAGCAAATGTAACTCCACTATTGAAGAAAGCAGGGAGAGAGATGAAAGCAAATTACAGGCCCTCAGGAAAATGCTAGAGTCTATTATTAAGGAAGTTTTCACAATGCACTTCAAAAACCATAGGGCGACCAGACAAAGTCAGCTTGGTTTAATGAAAGGGAAATGTTATTTATCAAAGTTATTTGATTATTTGAGGATGTAACTATTAGGATGGGTAAAGGGGAACTAGTAGATATCGCATACATGAATTTTCAAAAGGCATTTGATAAGGTGCCACACAAAAGGTTAATACCCAAGATAAAGGTTCAAGGAGCTGGGGCTATTATAGTTGCATGGATAGCAGATTAATTAACGGACAAGAGGCAAAAGGATAAATGGAGCATTATCAAGTTGTCAGGCTGTGACTCATGGAGTTCTGAAGGATATTTGCAATCTATATTAATGACATAGATGAAGAAACGGAGAGTGATGTATCTGGGTTTGCTGATGACAGAAAGGTAGGTGGAAATGTCAACTGCAATAAGGATACAAAGAGGTTGCAAAGAGATATAGTCAGGCAAAGTGAGTGGGCAACAAGATAGCAGAAGTGTAAGGTTAATCACTTTGATAGTAGGAAGGGAAAAGGAGAATACTTTTTAAAGGTCTGAAACTTGTAAATGTTGATGCTCAGAGGGAGGTGGGTGCACTTGTACAAGAAACATACAGTCAGTATGTGGATGCAGCAAGCAATTAGGCATTGGCCTCCATTACAAGGGAATTGGAATGAAAGAATGAGGGAGCCTTGCTGCAATGATACGGGCCACTGGCGAAAGTACACCTGGGACACTAGATTGTTTTGGTCTCAATATATAAGGAATGATATACTCGCTGTGCTAACAGGAAGGGTTCAATCGATTGGTTCCTTGGATGAAATGGTTGTCCGGTAATTAAAAGCTGAGTAAATTGGTCACTGTATTCTCTGGGTTTCACAAGAATGAGAAGTGATCTTGTTGAAACATACAAGGGCTTTCCCTGGCTGGGGAATATACAGTTTGGGGGGCATCCACACAGACCGAGAACTGTCTCAACTCAAATGGTTGTGAATCTTTGGGAATTCTCTATCCCAGAGGGTTGTAATGCTCCATCATTGAATATATTCTGGGCCGAAAAAGATACATCTTTGGTCTCTCAGATAATCCAGAGATCATGGTCAGGCTGGATGTTGGAGCAGGTCCAACATAAGACAGTCTATTCCTGCTCCTATTTCCGATGTTGTTAAAATCCTCCTCCTTGTTTTCAAATCCTTCCAGGGCATCGCTCCCCCACCCCTATCAGTGTAATTTCCTCCAGCCCACAACACTTTGAGATATCCACACTCCTCTGGTTTGGGCCACTTGACAATGCCCAATTTTAATTGCAGCACCATTCGATGCTGCATTTAGGCCTTACATTCTGGAATACCCGCCTTTAAACCTCTCCACTGTCTCCACCTCACTTTCCTCCTTGACAACACTCCCTAAAGTCTACCCCTTTGACCAAGCTTCTGGTCATCTGATCTATTGAGTTGGCACGGTAGCACAGTGGGCAGCACTGTTGCTTCACAGCTCCAGGGTCCCAGGTTCCATTCCCGGCTTGGAGGGTCACTGTCTGTACGGAGTCTGCACGTTCTCCGTGTCAGCTTGGGTTTCCTCCGGGCGCTCCGGTTTCCTCTCATAAGTCCCAAAAGTACTGGGTTATGGGGATAGGGTGGACGTGTTGACCTTGGGTAGGGTGCTCTTTCCAAGAGCCGGTGCAGACTTGATGGGCTGAATGGCCTCTTTCTGCACTGTAAATTCTATGATATGATATGCTGAATTCTCCCAAACAGGCACCGGAATGCGGCAACTAGGGGCTTTTCACAATACTTCATTGCAGTGTTAATGTAAATCTACTTGTGACAATAAAGATTATTTATTAGGGCAGCATGGTAACACAGTGGTTAGCACTGTATTAAAAAAATATTTTTATTGCCATTTTCAACATTATGTACATTGATGTTCGTGCTTATTTATTATAAAGTGTAATGCAAAAAGGCTTTTGTCTTACTTTACTTTATTTACAGATTGCTATCATCTAGTCTGGCGGGTCTCTTTTTTTGTGGTTAGCACTGTTGCTTCACAGTGCCAGAGTCCCAGGTTTGATTCCCGGCTTGGGTCACTGTCTCTGCGGAGTCTGCACACTTGCCCTCTGTCTATGTGGGTTTCCTCCAAGTGCTCTGGTTTCTTCCTACAAGTCCCGAAAGACGTGCCATTCGGTAATCTGGACATTCTGAATTCTCCCTCTGTGTACCCGAACAGGCGCCAGAATGTGGCGACTACGGGATTTTCACAGTAACTTCATTGCAGTGTTAATGTAAACCTAATTGTGGCAATAAAGATTACTATTATAATCTATGCTTATGTGGATCAGTGCCATATTTTGTGTTATAATGCTCCTGTGAAGTGCCTTGGGTGTTTTATAACATTAAAGACGGTATATAAATCTAACTCATTGTTAATAATAAAACATTTGAAAGAAAGGAGCAGAAGAAAACTCAGGTAAGTCAGGAGGTGAAGTGATTAAAAGACTCTAACATTGGGTACGAAAGAATTGAATATTGTAGCAGGGATGCAACAAGGAGGAATGTGCAGAGTGGAAAACATTGCAATGATTCATAATCGCAACACAATGGAGATCCAGTAGTTTGCATTCTATCACGCCCTTGATGTGGTCAGATGTCCAAAGGTTCTTCATAGCAATGTTATCAGACATAATCTGACACCCAACCACACAAGGAGATATTGGGACAGATGGCCTAAAGTTTGGTCATAGAGGCAGTTTTATATGTCCCTTTTTAGTAATGCGCAAGAGCAAATGGCTAAGTTACAACTTTGAAGAAACAAGAGTGAAACAGTGAAAGGTAAGGAAGCAACACAGTGAAATGGATAGAGGAAGTTCGAGAAAGCATATCAGATTCTCCTATATCCTGTCCAGGGGGGTAAATGAGGTGAACAATGTACAGTTTGACACTCTGCATATTGAAAAGTATATTTTGGCACTGGAGGATTAGTTTACCAGAATAATACCTGGAGACCGGTTCAAATCCTGAGCAGAGATTGCAGAAAGTAGGGTTTTATTTCCTGGAGCTTGGGAGGCTAAAGGGTGGTTTGAGAAAAGATTTCAAGTTGTAAAGGGGGACCGAAAAGGTAGAATGGGGGGTGGGGGGGGGCGTGTGGATGGGGGGGGGGGGGTGGGGGGAGTGGATGGGGGGGCGTGGATGGGGAGGAGGCGGGTGGGCATGGAGTGGGGGGGGAGGAATATTTCCTCTGGTTAGAAAGTTTAACACAAAGGGACATCACTTATCCGTTAGCGCCAGATCTTTCAGGAGTAAAGTTAGGAAACATTTCTATACATAGAAAGGGTGGTAGAAGTTTGAATCTCTCTTCTGCAAACAGCAATTGATATTGATTTCTTTAAACATCCATTGGATGTGTGCATCCCACCAAGCCACTGCCTACCTGATGCTAGATCAATGGTTAATTTGAAATCTGAAATGGGTAGATCTCCATTAATCAAAGATATTAAGGATACGGTGCAAAAAATGTTATCTGGAGTTTAGTCACAGATCAGTCAGGATCTCATTCCAAGAGTTAAATGGCCTCCTCTTTTTTCCTGAGGCATCCAATGATAGAGGACGGTTTTCCCAGATATAGGAACAGGAATCAAGGGCGGGATTCTCCGACCCCCTCCCCCCCCCCCCCCCCCCCCCCCGATGGGCCGAGCGGCTCCCTGTTTTAGGCTGGTCTGCTGGCGTAAATTAGACCAGGAACTTACCAGCAGACTTGGCTCTGCGGGCGGCCTCCGGGGTCCTTGGGGGGGGCGCATGGGGATCTGGCCCCAGGGGGTGCCCCCACGGTGGCCTGGCCCGCGATCGGGGCCCACCGATCCGCGGGCGGGCCTGTGCCGTGGGGGCACTCTTTCACTCCGCACCGGCTGCTGTGGACCTCTGCCATGACCGGTGCGGAGACGAACCCCACTGCGCATGTGCTGGGATGATGCCAGCACACGCTGGCACTCCCGCGCATGCACCAACTCGCGCCGGCCGGCGGAGGCCCTTTGGTGCCAACCCCGCCAGCGCCGGCCTAGCCCCTGAAGGTGCGGAGGTCACGCCACTCCTCGGCGCCGGGACCGCCCGCCCAGACAAGTAGGGTAGAATCCTGCCCCAAATCTTTATTGAACTTAGGACTTGTGTCGAGAATAATAAGTATTGCCATGGAGAATAGTTCTCACACCTTGTCCAAGTGTATCCTTTCAACTAAGCTGTGGGACTAAGTTGGCTTATTTTGCCACTGATATTCAATGGATTTCAGATTGGTCGATTGCAATACGATTGTGAAATGAGTAGGAAATTCAACAGATCAGGCCAGAGTATATAACATTGAAATGTGTGCAGTTGCTGAGCAATTAGTCTTAACTAGTTCACACAGGCCACTGTAACGTACTATTGGAACAAGGCTCCCACAAATATAACTGTAAAATTTGATCCACTGATGGTACACTGGCTCTTCGATGTAATAATAATAATACTCTTAATTAGTGTCACAAGTAGGTTTACATTAACACTGAAACAAAGTTACTGTGAAAACCCCCTGGTCGCCACATTCCGGCGCCTGTTTGGGTACACTGAGGGAGAATTCAGAATGTCCAATTCACCTAACAAGCACGTCTTTCGGAACTTGTGGGAGGAAACCGGAGCACCCGGAGGAAACCCACTCAGACACGGGGAGAATGTGCAGACTCCGCACAGACAGTGACCCAAGTCGGGAATCAAACCTGGATCTCTGCCGCTGCGAAGCAACAGTGCTAACCACTGTGCCGCTGTACCGTCCTAGTGCTAATTTATAATTGACAGAAGAAAATAAGTAAACTGAGAGTTTTGCCCAAAAACCAAGTTTCAAACTGATTTTTAAACCAGGCCAAAAGAGTTAAACATTGAGGGCAGTTAGCATAGACGAGATTTGTACATCCTTGAGTATAGAACTTAAGGAGTGATGAAATTCTGCTTTTTAAGATTATTGAAGGATTTGATAGGGTCGATAGAGAAGAACATATTTCCTCTGATGGGATGAGTCCAGAACGAAGGGGTTAGAGCTGGGGCCACTCAGGGGTGATGTCAGAAACCCTTCTTCACGCAAAGGGGAGTGGAAATCGCAATCTCTCACCCCCCAAAAAACTGTTGTGACTGGAGGTCATTTGCCAAAACTGAGATTCATCTCGACTTTTAATAGACAAGAAACAAGCACCCAATGGTGTTGTGGCACATAGGGGTGGCACGGCAGCACAGTGGTTAGCACTGTTGCTTCACAGCCCCTGGGGACCTATGTTCGATTCCCAGCTTGGGTCACTTGTCTGTGCGGAGTCTGCACGTTCTCCCCGTGTCCGCGTGGGTTTCCTCCGGGTGCTCCGGTTTCCTCCCACAAGTCCGGAAAGACGTGCTTGTTAGGTGAATTGGATGTTCGAAATTCTCCACCAGGCGCCGGAATGTGGCGATGAGGGGATTTTCACAGGAACTTCATTGCAGTGTTAATGCAAGCCGACTTGTGGCACTCATAAAGATTATTATTATTGTGGCTGGGTTAGCAATCAGGCTCCAATCACCCCATGACTGATGGTAAAATTTTATAAAATTCTGATGATGATCGTGAAACCATTGACGTGAAGTGCCACCTGGTTCAGGGAAAGATTTTCCTTCCTTTAGGAATTTTCCATCCTGGTCTGGAATACCTGTGACTCCAGATCCCTCTTTTAAAAACTGACCTCTGAATTGCACTCAAGGGCAATCAAAGATGGACAATTAACACTGGCCCAGCCAGTGACTCCCACATCCCACATAAAAAAGATGGGTAATCGACGTTGAATCAGCCATGATCTAACTGACTAGTAGAACAGGCTGGAGGGGCTGAACAAGTCTCCTCCACATTACTGTGTTCCCGCTATCTCATTTAGAATTGACTGTCATTCCACAATGGAATTGCAGCCATTGTGAAGCCGCTACCTTGTGCCCACCTGCCAATCACTTGCTCCTATCATTCTGTGCAATGGATGTTGAATCAGCTATTGTGAATGTCCCCAACACCACTGTGCTAATGCTGGTGGCTCCCATTAATGGCCTCGCTGGCAACACAATTGTAAGAGCTGTATGTTTTCAATTTAATTTTTAATTCAAAAGCAGAGAAGGCATGTATTCCATCAGGTAAGATTGTGACCTGGGCTCCTGCAAGTGGCTGTGACATTGAAATACATTGATTGAAATGCAGCCTTCTAACTCCCACACCATCCTATTACTTTGCTATTTTATTTCTGCCTCTGGACAGTTCGTTCCCTCATGACGTTATAACCCTGGGGTTAACTGACGGGCTGCTTTGTAAATCTTGTTGATGAGTCAGATTTGATTTTTTTTTTTATAATCCTGCACACTTTGTTATAGTCACATATCTTAATCGGATGGAGATGTGTTCAATTAGAAACCTTAATTGCAATCTGTTTCAAAGCAATCTATTAACAACAACGTGGATAGATAAAGTCACTTTAGAGTAGGGAAATGACCCAAGGCACTTCACAGGGGTATAATCAGATATATATTGACAGTCTATGGGATATTGAATGCTTAGCTCAGTGGGATATGTACACCAAGCCATTTTCAGTTTGAATCATAATATCTCAATCCAGAGACAGAAGTAGGAATGTTTGAAGGGCACATCTTTATTCCAGTGTGGATAATTCGCTACGTTATTTTGAAATATCTTTGTTCCCCCCCCCCCCCCCATAGCTGCTTTCTGCTGCATCTATTTTGCTTCAACAAGGAAGTACAAAGTTGTGGCTCAGTGGGTGTAACTCTTGCCTCTGAGTCAGAGGTTGTGGGTTCAGAAGACAACAATCTAGGCTGACGTTCCCAAGTGCTGTTCAGGAGTGCTCCGACGTCAGAGGTGCTCTCTTTGGCTGCGACCCTGTCTGACCTCGCAGGGGAAAGTAACGGTGAAAGGTCCTGTGGCACTGTTCCGAAAGAGAACAGGGAAATTATGCTGGCCTCTCGGTCAACAGCAGATCACCTGATCGTATTGCTGTTTGTGGGAGCTGGCTGCGCTCAAAGTGGCTGTCATGTTTCCCACATTACTACGGTGACTGCACTTCAGAAGTACTTCAAAGGCTGCAAAGCACTTTAGGACGTCTTGTGGTCATAAAAGGCACGGTATAAGTCCCCATCTTTCTAATGGTCGCCATTACTGTTAGCCTGTGAGGATCATTTCAGAATGATTTAAACACACATCGATTTGAGGAGTTCCCAATCGAAATGTCGATGAATTGGAGAAAGTGGGAACAGCTGGAAGGACTCCCTGGACTTAAAAACTGGATTCTGGCTTTGAGCTGGCCTTTTAAATAAAAAAGGTTTGAATTATTCACTTTGTCCCCAAAAACCAATGTTGGAGCTTTAACCCTTCACTTTCTGAGGTGTAATGGGCTATTGTTACCTTCCTTGGAGCCTCATTGGTGAGTGTTCTGTTTGGTGCAGCAGAGAACTGGCTGGAGCAGTGGATGCCCCCTGCATTCGATAATCTCAGGACTGAACAGCACTTTGGCAAATCTAAAGTACAGGGAAATTTCCCGATCCTGAGTGCCACCCAGCTTGTATTGCTGGAGCCCGTGCAAATGGGGATGCTGGCTGGTGATAGCACCAGACTGTGCTGCGATACCTTGCAGGGTTAAACAGACTGAGACCATTCACTTTCTAGGCTCATGCTATCAGAGGTGAGATACTGAACCCAGTGAGACCCCCACTGCTCTCAGGATGTGAAAGATCCATTGGCAGTACTGCAAAGAACATAGAACATACAGTGCAGGAGGAGGCCATTCGGCCCATCAAGGCTGCACCGATCCACTTAAGCCCTCACTTCCACCATATCCCCGGGACCCAATTACCCCTTTTTGGTCACTAAGGGCAATTTATCATGGCCAATCCACCTAACCTGCACGTCTTTGGACTGTGGGAGGAAACCGAAGCACCCGAAGGAAACCCACGCAGAACGTGCAGACCCCGCACAGACAGTGACCTAGCGGGGGATCAAACCTGGGACCCTGGAGCTCTGAAGCCACAGTGCTAGCCACTTGTGTTACCGTGCTACCCAGGGTTGTTCTCCAAAAGGCCAACAAGAGGCGATGGTGGTGTTGTGGTGTTATCACTGAACTTTAGGGGAGGCGGTGGCGTAGCGGTATTGTCACTGGACTACATAACCAGTGACCCAGAGTAATGCTCTGGGGACCCAGGTTCAAATCCCGCCACTGAAGGTGGTGAAGTTTGAATTTAATAAAGAAAATCAGGAATTAAAAGTCTAATGATGACGATTAAACCATTATCGATTGTCATAAAAACCCACCTGGTTCACTGATGTCCTTTAGGGAAGGAAGTCTGTCACCCTGATCTGGCCTACATGTGACTCCAGACCCACAGCAATGTGGTTGACTCTTAACTGCCCCCTCAAGGGGGAAATAAATGACCCATGAACGAATATAAAGGAAGAAATTCAGAGGCTCCGTGGACATGGGTTCAAATCCGACCAGGGAAACTGGAATATATATTTTTTGAAAAATCTAAATTATCATCGACCATCATAAAAATGCATCTGATTCACAAATGTCCTTGAGAAGGAAATCTACCATCTGGCCTACAGGTGACTCTGAATCACCCTCTGAAATGTTCAGTTCAAGGGGCAATTAGGGATGGGCCATCAACACAGGCTTTGCTAGCAATGCCCACTGTTAACCCAGTGGTCGTGTAATTACCTTGATGACACGGCTACATAGGAGGTCACGTGTAGGGGGGCACAGGAGTCCGTTAGCCCCAGGAACTCAGGCAGACTACAAGCGTTGACGTAGCTGCTGAGCTACGGAATAAACTACTCTCCATTATAGACCTTGTGGTCTGTGATTTTGTACCTAATGCATTTACATGGTGTCAGGAGTTGGCAGTGTCAAGGTCTTGGCCGTGTCGACCTGCTCGTCTTTGATGAAGATATTGCAGAAAGTTGGGAAAGGCTTGAGAAGGAGTGACATACTTACTGCAGTGTTGCATTGTCTGGAAAAGTGGAAAAGCGTACGGGCTTATACTAAATTATACTTAACGGGCCCCGAGACCGAGGGTTGTTTGTTTTGAAACAGAGGAGGAAAAAGAGGAACCCGAAATAATACAAAAAAAAATCAAGAACACCTGGCTTTCGGTAAAAAAATCATCCTTGATAGACATGCACTTAATTCAACAAACCAAAGAACTGATGAATCAACGCAATCCTACACTGCCACCCTGAAAACACTGGCAAAGCAATGCGCATTTGGAACTCTCACTAATGAACTAATCTGGGATCAAATAGTTTGTGGGATTCACAATGATTCAGTCTGCAAGCAGCTGCTGCGAAATAAATATCTAATGTTGCAAGCAATCACAGTATTTGGCTGTTAAATGAACAGTCAAAAAGAGAAGCAGAGGTTTTGGATGGGAAACAGAATTATTTACAGTACAGGAGGCGTCCTACTCCAACTGCACTGGCCCGCTCAAAACAGAACCGCTTGTTTTGCATATGCTAAAAGATGCAGAAATGTGGGAAATGGAATCGCCAGGCGCTGCAGCTCCAAACCCCAGCAGCTTTCCTCTACCATCTCCAGGGATAGGCGTGTCAGTGAAGTGAATTAACTGGAGCTCAGTCAATGCAACACAGCGCCAGAGCCTCCAACAACACTCTACTGCGAGGGTGTTGACACCATCACAGAAAAGGAGATCTTCAACACCCTCAACATAATTAGCAGCAACACAAGACTGAAGGTAAAGATTGACACTGGAGTAAAGTGTAACGTATTATCCAGCCGAATGTTATGGGAGCTAGACCCATATGCAGTGCCAGATCTCGGGCGGACCTCTCAGCTTATGAGGGATAGACCATCCACAC
Organism: Scyliorhinus canicula; assembly: GCF_902713615.1. Lineage (NCBI taxonomy): Eukaryota > Metazoa > Chordata > Chondrichthyes > Carcharhiniformes > Scyliorhinidae > Scyliorhinus > Scyliorhinus canicula. The sequence goes on from NC_052160.1 coordinate 22,362,019, forward strand.
CGAAGATGTAGGTACCCTCCCACAGCGCACTCGGCAATTTCAGCTTTCATATAGTTGTCCAGAATGTAATGCCATTTTTAGGCCTTTGGGACAGCATTACATCGGGGCTCATTCAACTTGGTCCAGAAACGCTTGCTGTACAACACCAGGCCCCAGAGATGACAGCATGTCATCTTTAACTGTAACATCATTGGTAAGCAAACAGTTGTCTACCACATGAGACTAAGTGATACAGTACAGCAGAGTCTGTGCTCCATGAAGCAGAAAGTAGTCAATGAGCTGCATTGGACGACAGCACAAGGTGATGTAACTCCTGTAGACAAGGCCACAGAATGGGTGTCAGCAATGGGTGGCTACAATAAAGACAGATAGCACGGTAAGGGTATCCATTGACCCAGGGCACTTGAACAGGGTGCTGCTCAGACTACTTCACCCAATGAAGACGGTGGAACTGGTGATGGCAGACATGCCAAATGCCAAGGTGTTCAGTATTCTCAATGCAAAATGTGGGTTCTGGCAGATCCTGTTCGATGAGGAATTCTCAAAACTAGCCACATTCATGTCTCCGGTAGACATACATTGTTTTCTTCAATGCCCTATGGGATCTCCACTGACATTAAGGTCTTCCAGTGCTGCATGGATCAATTCTTTGTAGGCCAACCTTGCAAAATAATTACTGATGATATCCTTGTTTGGGGTCATGCTATGCAAGAACATAATACAGTACACATCTTTGTCTAGTCCTTGACAGAATCAGGACCATACTGTTGAACCTTAACCCTGCAAAATGCAGACTCAGGGTCAACCATGTTCACATGTGGGTCATTTACTTACAGCCAATGGTGTAAAGCTTGATCTGGATAAGACAATGGCTATGTGACAGATGGCCATCCATGTGGATAAGCACTCCTTGCAGTGTTTTCTTGGAATGACAAATTATCTTTCTAAATTCATTCCGTATTATACTGAGGTCACTGGACCTCTTTGTCAACATCTCTACCAGGACGGCACGGTGGTTAGCACTGCTGCCTCACAGCGCCAGGGACCCGGGTTCAATTACGGCCTCGGGTCACTGTCTGTGTGGAGTCTGCACGTTCTCCCCGTGTCTGCGTGGGTTTCCTCCGGGTGCTCCGTTTCCTCCCACAGTCCAAAGATGTGCAGGTCAGGTGAATTGGCCATGCTAAATTGCCTCTTAGTGAGCAAAAAGGTTGGGTTGGGTTACTGGGATAAGGTTGGGGCGTGGACCTAGATAGGGTATTCTTTCCAAGGATCGGTGCCGACTCAGTGGGCTGAATGGCCTACTTCTGCACTGTAAAGATTCTATGATTCTATGATGTTGAATGGTGCTGGCAGGAGTACCACACCGTGATCTTCAACAGGCTCAAACAGGCATTTGCAGCCCCAGCAGTGCTAAACATGATGTTCGAGCACCCGAACTCATTTCAGCAGACGCCTCCCAGCACAGACTTGGCGCACCGCAGTCTGCATCCAGAATGGCAGACCAAGAGCCTTTGCTTCAAGAGCCCTCACTGACACTGAGACTCATTATGGACAACTTGAAAAAAAACTGCTTGCTTTAATCTTCACTTCTCACAGGTTTCATTACTTGATATATTGTTGTCCTGCAACAGATCATCAGCCACTTATAACTAGCTTAAAAAAGCCTCTCCACACTCTGTCTGCACGACTGCAACCATGATGCAAAAGCTACAACATTACAATCTCAACGTCATCTACAAATGTGGTATGGGGCTGTACTTGGTTGATGCCCTTGCCAGAGCCTTTCTGCCCACGACAGACCAGGTATACCATGAAAAAGATATTGAAATCATGACAATAGAGGTGCTGTCCTCCCATAGAATCCATGAATTCAAAGATGCCTTACAGGCGGACATCACAGGCAGACAATCGTGTGACGTCATCAAGAGGGGCTGGCCAGAGTCCTCAAGGGAGCTTCCTCTGCACATTGTTCACCATTTTAGATGAACCGATTGTACAGGTTGAATTAATAGTGCATGGCCAGCGATTTGTCATCCTCACTGCTCTTCAGAGGTACTACTCCCAGCAACTTCACCAAGGGCACCCTGGGTTGGAAGCAATCAGATACAGGGCCAAGGAATCACTACGCTAGCCCTCCATGTACACAGACATGGAAAGGGAGATTTCCAGATGTGCACCACGCATTGCACTTACGCCACATCAATCAAAAGAACCGCTGTATTTACATGACATCCCGGACCTCCCATGGCTGCCCACAGCAGCTGGCATCTTCAAATGGAATGCGAAACAACATTTAGATTTAGTTGATTACGTATTCTGGGTGGTTTGAACTCGACTATTTGCCAAACATGATGGATAACAACGTCATCAGGAAGGTCAAAGAAACACTTTGCCACAAACAGCATCCCTCAGAGACACATGACAGACAATGCTCGCCGATTCGTCTCCGCTGAATTTTGTAACTTTGCACACACATATGGCTTTGTGTATATCACGAGCAGTCCCCCCTATATCCACAGCCAAACGGTCTGGTGGAATAGGCGGTTCACTCAGCAAAGCGTCTTCTAGAGAAATGTGTCCCGGATCGCACAGACTGTGCTGCACTCCCCAGCTTGCAAACTCTACCATATCAGGGCCTGTCCTCAGCAGCCCAGTGAATCATTTCCAGGCGCACCAGGACTGTGATTCCTACTACAAAGGTTCTGCTGCAACCCCAACTTGAAACCACCACCGTTGATGCCCACATACAGTGCAGATTGAGAAGTAAAACTCTACTATCAGGGTGCCCAGAGCCTCGGCCCTCTAACAGCTGGTCAAACAGTAAAGATTCAGACCGCATGTGGCCATGACCAGTTATCAGTGGTACACAGCCATGCCCCACAACCAAACAGTTATGTGGTAGCCTCAGATGATGTCTATTACTTACACAACTGCTGGCACCTTCTACAGGTATCAGAACAGCCCATCAAATGATACAGCACTTCATTCATTGGGCCTATGGCTCAGGCCCCCTGCACCAGTGGACATGCAGACTGCTCCAGAGGCTAAAGCAGTGAGCCCTGCACCTACAGAACATGCTGACAGAATGTTCCAGATCACCCACTCAGGACACCGACCAGAGAAAGACTACAATACCACCAACCGGCGTATCCACACGCTCAGAGTCCCTGAACACACAGCACACAAGGTTCTAAGTCTTTATTACCACTTAGCCTAGAACTAGCTTTCAAATTTTAGCTTTCATGGGCTATGCACCAGCTGCAATGGCTTTATCCGTGCCTCACTGTATATGTAAATAGTTAGGCATTGTTAGCTTGTTTAATTTGTATGTGACAGAATGGTTTGTACATTGGCTCCTATTGTGTCCACTGTCACACCTCATGACACCCAGTGTTCCAGCTAAACGCAGGAAATGTAGACCGAGTGGTCACGTGATGACATGGCTACAAAAGAGGTCACATGTGGAGAGCGCAGGAGTCAGTTAGCCCCGGGAGTGTGGGCAGAGTACAAGTGTTGAAACAGCCGCTGAGCTACGGAATAAACTACTCCTCATTATAGTCCTTGTGGTTTATGATTTGGAACCCGACACATCTACACCCCACATCCCAAAAAGGAATTTTAAAAACACTTCATTCACAACCAACATCACTCAAATAAATTATCTGTTAATTATCCCAATGCTGTTTGTGGGAGCTTGCCGTTTCCACCTTGGCTGCCATATTTCCTACATTACAACAGTGGCCATGCCTGAAAGAGCACTTAGTTGACTGAAAAGCAATTTGGGACACGCTGAGGCTGTGAAAGGTGCTATATGAATGCAAATCTTTCTTTCGTTCTGTACATTAAGATTGGCAAATTTGGCCAGCAGCCACTATAACAACAACAAATATAGCACCTTCTACTTAATAAAACGTCCTGAGATATTCCTCAGGAAAATTATAAAACAAGATATGACACGGAGCCACATGAGGAGAAATTAGGACAGATGACCAAACATTGGTAACGTTTCAGGAGTGTCTTAAAGGAGAGAAGGGAGGTAGAGAAATGGAGAGGAGGAGGGATGAATCCCAGGACCCAGGCAGCTGAAAGCGCACCCCCTAACGGGGTGGCGATTAACACCAGGGATGCTGAAGAAGTCAGAATTAGAAGGGTGCGTAGATCTCGGATGGTTGCGGGGCTGGAGGAAGTTACAGAGATTGGGGTGGGGGGCGGGGGGGGGGGGGCGGTCACGGAGGGATTTAAAAACGAGGATCATTAATAAAACTCAAGACTTTGCTTGAGCAGGAGCCAACATAGGTCACTGAGCATGGGGGCGGGTGATTGGTGAATGGCACTTAGTGTGCATTAAGGCACAGGCAGCCTTTAAACCTTACACTAGCTTCAGATTCAGGAGAGAAAAAGGCGTACACATCACATTTCCAGTCTTCACATGGCCTACGCTTTGGAACAAAGTGTCCTGAAAGTGCTTAGCAAAGTCCATCAGTTTGCAATCAAGAGTACATTTGTAATCCAGTGTGTCCTTCTGCAATGTTTTTTTTCTGCGTCCGCTTATTTGAATATGAACATGTAGATTTAATCACGGTGGGGACCGGTTCAACCATGACACCTTTATATTGCTGCTTAACACCATGGCAATACCTGGATCACACCCACTATCCTATCACTCCCACTGCCCTGCTATTTCCTCATTGCCCTGCTATTTCTGCAGTCTCTATATATTATATCACAGTATATACTTCCTTTTGGGAGTTACTATTGATTCTGCCTCTACCAGCCTTTCAGGCACTGCATTTCAGATCATTACACCACATTGCATAAAGAAATTCTGCTCATTTGTTCCATTTTCCTTCGTGCCAATTATTTTATATCTATGCTGTCTGGTTACTGACCCTCCTGCTAGTGGAACTGGTTTATCCCAATATACTCTATCAAGAGCCCACTTCACTTTGGACACCTCTATAAAATAACGCTTCTCTGTTCTAACGAGGACAATTGCAGCTTGTCTCATTTCTCGAGAAATCGCTCACCTCTGGTTGGAGGACATATTGAGACAGCAGTTAGCAAAGCACTTGGGATCTTGAGCTGCATAACTAGAAGCATTGAGTACAAAAGCAGGGGAGTTATGTGTAAACCACAAAGAGTGAGACAGAAGATGGCGTCGGAGCGAGGCGACTCTCTGCGAGCTCTCCCCAACAGATTCACTTTGTATTTAGCTTATACTCGTTCTAATCTTTTACAATGTAATTCTAAGACTAACATTATTACTAACCTCTCTCTTTTATCTTTTCTTGCCGGCTTGAACATCCTACCCTCTTATGGACTGACCTCATTAGCACATCATCCGATGCCGGTGTTTTGTATTACTTGTGTTGCCCTATTATGTGTTTTCTTTTCTTCCCTTTTCTTCCCATGTACTTAATGATCTGTTGAGCTGCTCGCAGAAAAATACTTTTCACTGTACCTCGGTACACGTGACAATAAACAAAATCCAAATCCAATCTGAATGTAGAGTATTGCGTCCTGTTCTGGTCACCACACTGTCAGAGGTACGTGAGCGTCCTTGAGTGGGTGACAAAGAGGTTGAGCAGAATGGTTCCTGGGATGAGCGGTTTTAGCTCCAGGTTAGGGTGGAGAGGATGGGGCTGTTCTCCAGGCAGCAAAGGGGATTGAGGGGAGATTGTGTAAGACCAAAAGACATAGGAGCAAATTAGGCCACTTGGCCCATCGAGTCTGCTCTGCCATTCAATCATGGCTGATATTTTCTCATCCCCATTCTCCTGCCTTCTCCCCATAAACCCTGATCCGTTATTAATTAAGAACCTATCTATCTCTGTCTTCAAGGCACTCAATGATCTGGCCTCCACAACCTTCTGCGGCAAAGAGTTCCACAGATTCACCACCCTCTGGCTGAAGAAATTCCTCCTCATCTCTGTTTTAAAGGATCGTCCCTTTAGTCTCAGATGGTGTCGTCTGGTTCTAGTTTTTCCTACAAGTGGAAACATCCTCTCCATGTCCACTCTATCCAGGCCTCGCAGTATCCTGTAAGTTTCAATAAGTTTCCCCCTCATCCTTCTAAACTCCAACCAGTACAGACCCAGAGTCCTCAACTGTTCCTCATACGACAAATTCTTCATTCCAGGGATCATTCTTGTGAACCTCCCCTCGACACTTTCCAAGACCAGCACATCCTTCCTTAGAAACGGGGCCCAAATCTGCTCACAATACGCCAAATGGGGTCTGACCAGAGCCTTATACAAGATTCTATCAATGGTATAGGACTACGGGATACAGATTTAAGGCTCTGGGCAAGAGGGGGGGGGGGGGGGGGGGGGGGGGGGGGGGGGTTGCGAGGACGACCATTTTTACTGGAGTGGAACATGATCGGGGGTTTGTGACCATGAGGGTGGTGGAAGCAATGACAATGAATGATTTCAGAAGGAAATTGAATTGGCAGTGGAGGGAAATACCCTTTTCAGGGCCATGGGGATAGAGTAGGAGGTCTGGCTTATGCTACAGAGAGCTGTCATGGGCTCGATGGGATGAATGGCCTCCCACTGTGCCGTAATGATTCTTCGAATCATTCTGGCCAATTTGATTGCATCCTCTCTGAGGGCTTGACATTCTTTCAAGTGCAGCGCGAGAAATTGGACACAATACTCCAGCTGAGGGTTAAGCAGTGATTTATAAAAGTTTACCATCAGAATTGTAAATCATTGTACTGCCGAAGACCAGGCCGTAAAAAGGCAAAATGTGAATCCTTTCCTTGATTAGCCGAGGTACAGAACATGAGAGCAGGGAGGTTATGCTGGAGCTGTATAAATCTTTAGTTAGGCCACAACCTGAGTTCTGTGTACAGTTCCGCTCACTTCATTACTGAAAGAATGAAATTGCACAAGAGCGGGTCCAGAGGAGATTTACGAGGATGTTGCCAAGACTGGGAAAACACAGCTATGAAAAAGATTGGAGAGGCTGGGGGTGTTGTCCCTGGTTCAGTGAAGACTGAGGGGAGAATTGATTGAGATGTACGAAATTGTGAGGGGCCTGAATAGGGTGGATTTGAAGGGTTTATTTACCTCAGCAAAGAGGTCAGTGACTCGAGGGCATAGGTTTAAAGTGTTTAGTAGAAATATTAGAGGGCAGAAGGGGAAAAGCCATTTGTCCCAGAGGGTTGTAGAGGTGTGGAACTCACTGCCCAAAAGGGTAGAAGAGGCAGAAACCCTCAACTCATGTAAAAGGTGTCTGGATTTGCACCCTAACCTGCAGGCCCACAGATCAACCGCTGATAAATGGGATTATATTGGATGGCTCATTTGTCAGCCAGCACAGACATGATGGACCAAGTGGCCTCTTCCTGTGCCATACATTTCCTATGATTCTATGTGTTGCATCACTCTTATTTTCTGAGATGCCCCAAAAAAAGGCTCATCAAGCGGTTGAGTGAATTCTATCACCGCACAAACCGCTTAAAGACGAAGGCCCACTTCCAAGGGACGATAAGAAATAGACAATAAATGACAGCGACATCCACATCCCACGAATTTATAATTTGTTCAAAGTAAACATGCCCGAATCGTTAAAAAAAGTGATGTGATACGCTTGCAGTGCCGTTCAAAAATATCAGGATGTCCCAAAGCTTTTGTAGCGTCGATGGTGATCTAAGAATTGTGGCAGCCAATTCATTCACAGCAAGACTATACAAACAACAGTGCGATAATGACCAGATCGTTTGTTTTTAGTGGATTTTGGTTGAAGTGGGAAGAACCCTCCTGCTCCATTCCTCTGATTAGTGGAACAATACTTCAGATTTGGGGAGGTGAAGTTTTGCCCCTGTTCCCCAGGGGCCACTTGCTGAATTGTGTATGTGTGCATACCAAGGGCTGAGCCTTCGGCCTTGGTGAGGATGCTCTCCACAAGCGGCGGATCACCTTGGCCTAGCCTTTGAGGGGTAGCTTCTTGGGGAAGGCACTGCAAAGATGCTGGATCTATACCTCAGAAAGAGTGATTGCCTTCAGGAGAGGATGGGAGGAATCCAGACTGGTGGTCAACCATTATCATGAGAAAAGGTTACAGACCAGTTGCAGGAATTTGTCAGCAGAAAATTGACAGCAGAACTAGAGGGCAGAGCCTCAAAATAAGGGGAAGTAGATTTAGGACTGAGCTTAGGAGGAACTTCTTCACCCAAAGGGTTGTGAATCTATGGAATTCCCTGACCAGTGAAGCAGTTGAGGCTCCTTCGTTAAATGTTTTCAAGATAAAGATAGATAGTTTTTTGAAGAATAAAGGAATAAATGGTTATGGTGTTCGGGCCGGAAAGTGGAGCTGAGTCCACAAAAGATCAGCCATGATCTCATTGAATGGCGGAGCAGGCTCGAAGGGCCAGATGGCCTACTTCTGCTCCTAGTTCTTATGTTCTTATGATAGAAGACTTCTCTGCAAATCATCCTTAAGAAGCAGGAGACTGTCCAAGTTGGCATATATCCGTATAGTTAGGGTAAAGGGGTTCAGTATGTTGGAACTATTATCCTATATCCCTATAAACCTATATCCCTACAGTGCAGAAGAAGACCATTTGGTCCATCAGGTCTCCACCAACCCTCTGAAAGAGCACCCTGCGTAGGCCCACTCCCCCACTCGCACACCGTAACCCCACCCAACTGGAACATCTTTGGACAATATGGGGTAATTTAACATGGCCAATCCACCTAACCTGCACATCTTTGGGCTGAGGGAGGAAACCCACGCAGACACAGGGAGAACATGCAAACTCCATACAGATAGCCACCCAAGGCAGGAATTAAACCTGGGTCCCTGGTTCTGTGAGGCAGCAGTGCTAACCACTGTGCCACCGTGTTTTATTAATTGGATGTGGGTGTCACTGGCTGGGTCAGCGTTGATTGCCCATCCCTAAATGTCCTTGACCCGATTGGCTTGCTGAGCCATTTCAGAGAGCATTTAAGAGTCAACCTAATTTCTGTAAGTTTGGAGTTACATTTCCTTCCCTAAAGGATTTTAGCGAAGCAGATGGATTTTCACGATAATTGACAACGGTTTCATGGTCAGCATTAGTCTTTTAATTTCAGATTTTTATTGACAAGTTTCCCCATCTGCCATGGTGTGATTCGAATCAGGGTCCCCAGAGCTTTACCCTGGGTGTCTGGATTACTAGTCCAGCAACAATACTACTACACCACCGCCTCCCACAGCATTTATATAGCACTTATAGCACAAGGTGCTTCACAGGTCTGCTATCAGCCATATTTGATACTGCGTCACGCAAGAGATGTTAGGGCAGAAAGCCAAAAGCTTGGTCAAGGATATAGAGTAAAGAGGCAACTTGGAGGAGAAACAGGGAAATCGGCGGGGAGGCATGGGAGAGGATTCCAGAGCTGTGGGCCGAGATGGCTGAAGTGATGAGGCAAAGGAAAATGGGGATGAGCAAGGGGCCGGAATCAGAGAAGCACAAAGATCCCGGAGGGTTGTAGGGCTGGAGGAAGTTTTAGAAATAGTGTGGGATTTAACAACAAGGATGTAAATGTCAAAATTCAGACATTGCTGGACCGGGAACTAATGTAGTCCACTGAGGACAAGGGTGGTGGGGAATTGGTGCGATTTAGGGCAGGAGTGACTGAGATCTGCAGTAATCTTGGGGAAAGGTTGCATAATGAATGGTGAATGATGGACCGCTGCATAACTAGATCAATAGTAACTAATAAAATAATATACTCATTCTTTCTAATAGTTTGCACAAGGCAATGTGAAAAAATGGCAGTCTGTACTTTATAAGTCATCATAAGTGGAAGGTATTCATTCACAAAGCAGTCAATTACTGGTACCAATTAGTCAGGATTTAAACTTAGCGAGAAAAGGAAAAAAACACTTCCTTACATTAAAACCCCTTCTGATCATAATTTGATAGGATTGCGTATAATTCAAACTTATTTCACGCTTGATTGATTGCTAATATTCTGATATCAATATTAAAGAAAATTGAATGTGTGTACAAAGCCTAGAAACCTTTTATAGAGTCATGGAGTGATCCAGTTTAAGAAAGCACATTTGGCCCTTTCTGTCTGTTTGGTGGAGCTATCTAATTAACCCACTCTTCTGCTCTTTCCTCTTCACGAATTTATCCAATTCTGTTTTGGAAGTTAATATTGAATCTGCTTTCATCATGCTTTCGGGGAGCCTGCTCTAGATCACAACAGCTCGCAGTGTAAATAAATGCTTCCTCATGTCACTTCTGGTCCTTTAACCAATCACCTCAAATCTGTGTCCTCCGGTTACGAACCGTTCTGCCACCGGAAGGAGCTTCTCTTTATTTGCGCTATCAAAAATGGTTCAGGATTTCAATAATTCTATTAAATTTCGACTTTAACCTTCTCTGCTCTGGGGAGAGCAATCTCAGCCTCCCCAATTCTCCACATAACTGAGGTCCCTCATCCCTGGTTTCTTGATCCAAGGTCAATCCTTAAATAGATCTTGAGTTAAAATCAACCTGTTTTAGTTGAGAGAGCCCCTGGTTTCAGAATATGACAGAATATAATGAGAGTTGGAGGCATTCACATTGTACTCTCAGCTGTCAATACCTGTCAACCATATCTCATACACAATCTTAGCAGTCTCACCTTAAGGCTTGTATGTAATAATATTCCATTGTATGCGTCTGTTGGCATCTCTCCTTTGAGACATTGACCTTTTATTTATCTGGTTGGACAGGTCAGTGCAAGAAAGCCTATCAACTCCTATCCTCTACGCTCTGGCACTTCCTATTAGAGATAATGATCTCAGACAAGGAATAATTTTCAATGAGAGATCCATAATCACAGAATCGTATCCTCTGAGGCACACTCACTTCCAATTTATCTCATTACAGTCTCGCTGACAAAGACAGATTACATTTAACTGCATTTCTCCATTTTGAAACACTGGGGGAAACTCTAATTAGGGAAGGAAGGAAACACGAAAGGGCAAAGAAAGGAGAACGGGAGCAGGTAATCCAAATTGAGATTTTCCTCACCTACGCTGGAGATCCGCTGGGTCACCAGGTCCCCCAGCAGAGCTTCGATCATTGGATTGTGGCGAGAGTATAATTCATAACGGTTTATCCCGATGTGAAATTTTAACCAGTTGGGGTATGAGTCTATGGGGGGGTCGCCGGTGGGTGTAAGATCATCCTCCTCATCGTTGGCCCTGAAAGAGAAAGGGTGCGGGGTCAAACCTGTTCACGGAGAGCTGTAACATTACCTGAATGCCAAGTGCAGGCTGGAAATAAAGGACTGGGGGTAAGGCAGGGGGTTTTTCGCTGAAAGTGTCTCCCATCCCCGTTTGTGACGACGGACAGTAAATTGGAGAGGAGGAAGGGAGAGAGAGAAAGATGGGTGAAAAAAGAAAAAAAGTGGAAGCGAGGGAGATGGTGAAGAGCGATTGGGAAAGAGAGAGAGAGGACAGACACACCCAGATCGTCTTCTTTCTCACCTATTTAAGCCAGTGGAAAAATCACAGGAGTGGATCTTTCAGAATGAGCTGGTACGGATGGGTACCAATATACAGCCAGTGAACCCATGTTTCCTATAACTGTGATGCACTCTTTCCACGCAGAGTTTGAAAAATTGTCTGAACGTGTCCTTGATTTCTAACACCACTTTAGTAGCAGAAATTTACTGCCAACAGAAAACAATACCCCAATCGTCCCTTCCAAAAGCGATGGTACATCTCCCATTGTCTCTGACACCCACCCAGTAACTACAATTCCATCTCAGGAGTGAATGATGAGCCAGTAATCTGTTCATTGGTCAGGGAAAGCTGTACAGGGCTAGTGGAAAAGGGGGAAATTGAAATGATTGAAACAGACAGAAAGTATGTCGAGAGAGCACACAGCGTGTGTGAGAGAGAGAGAGTAGGCCCAGAGAAATAGGGCAACAGAACAAATGGAAAGATTGAGAGGCACAAAGCAGGCAGAGTAGACAGTGTGAAAAGGAGAGGGGGAGTGATACAGATAAAACGCTGCTGGAGGAAACAGGGAGAGCAGAGGCAGTGATACAGTTGTCAGTGAACCTGCTCCGTGCACAGCCTCAGTATATGCCACTCACACACAGGGTGTCAGGTACTGGCATTTTGGTACTTTGGGAAAAGGTGTAAATCATGTACTATTTTACATGTCCACAACATGTCCTTACTACTGAGATCGGGTATATGCGGAAAGACAATCTCAATAGCAGAACTCCATTTAGGCCAAATTATGATGTAAGGAACAGAAAATGCTGGATTAACTCAGCACGTCTGGAGAGAAAAACAGAGTTAAGGTTTTGAGTCCTTATGACTCTTCTTCAGGCTTAAAAAAAACAGTTTGCATCAGGAAATATAAGGGCGGGACATTCTTTAGAGCCTTGTCTTCCTTTCTATCCATCTCACTCTCTTTCTCTCCCTCCCTGTGTGGCTGTTTGTCTTTCTCGATCTGTGTTCTCTGTCTCTATTAATCACGGTGTATTCCCCAACTCTCAGTACCTGTTTCTGCCTGTTTGCTTGTGTGTGTGTCTTTCTGTCATTCTCTCTTTGTCTCTCTTTCTGCAAACCCCCCCCCCCCCCCCCCCCCCCCCCCCTCTCTCTCTCTCTCTCTCCCTGGGTATGCCTTGTTTACTGCCTGTCTCTCTTTGTGTTTTCTCTTTAACTCTCTCTGTCTCATTTTGTCTTATTATCTGCCACATTCCCTCTCTCCCTCACTTGCTGTTTCTCATTTTACTCTCTCCCTGTCACTATCTGGCACTTTTCACCTTTCCCCTCTCTGTCTCTCTCCTCTCACTCCCCTTACTCTCTCTCTTCCCCCTCACCCCCTCGCTCTCTGTCTCTCTCTGGTCCCCTCACCCCTTTGTCTGCTACTCTCTTCCTGTCAACCCCTCTCTCTGTCACTCCCCTCTCACTCTCTGTCTCTCACTCTTCCCCTCACCCCTCTCTGTCTGTCACTCTCCCCCTCACTCTCTCTCCGTCTTTCTCCCTCCTCCCCTCACACCCTCTCTCCCTCCTTTCCTCACCCGCTCTCTGCCTGTCACTTTCCCACTCTCTCTCTCTCTGTCTCTCTCCCTCTTCCCCTCACCCCTCACTCCCTCTTCTCCCCTCGCCCCTCTTTCTGTCACCCTCTCCCTCACTCTGTCTGTCTCTCCCTCTTCCTCTGTCTCACTCTCCCCCGATTCTCTGTCTCTCTCCCTCCTCCCCTCATTCTGTCTGTAAATCACCTCCTCACCCCCCTCATGTTTGACACTCTCTCCCCTCACTGTCTCCCTCTTCCTCTCTCTGTCGCTCTCCCCCTCACTCTGTCTCTCCCCCTCCCCCACTCTGTCTGTAAATCTCCTCCTCACCCCCTCATATATTTCACTCCCCTCCCTCTTACCCCCTGTCTGTGAATCCCCCTCACATCTACCTGTTCAAAGGATTTACAGTGCAGAAGGAGGCCATTTGGGCCATCGAGTCTGCACTGGCCCTTGGAAAGAGCCCCTATCCAAGGTCAACAGCACTCTATCCCCATAACCCATTAACCCCACTCAACCAACACTAAGGGCAATTTTGGACGCAAAAAGCAACGTAGCATGGCCAATCCACCGAACCTGCACATCTTTGGACTGTGGGAGGAAACCGGAGCACCCGGAGGAAACCCACGCACACATGGGGAGAACGTGCAGACTCCGCACAGGCAGTGACCCAAGCCGGCTATCGAGCCTGGGACCCTGGAGCTGTGAAGCAATTGTGCTAACCACTGTGCTACCATGCTGCCCTCCCTCTTACCCTCTGTCTATGAATCCCCCTCACCCCCCTCACGTCTGTCACTCTCCTCCCTCTTACCCTCTGTCTGTGAATCCCCCTCACGTCTATCACTCCCCTCCCTCTTACCCTATATCTGTGAATCCCCCTAACCCCCCTCATGTCTGACACTCCCCTCCCTCTTACCGCCCCCCCCCCCCCCCCCCCCCTCAATCCGAACAGCAGTCTGGGTCCTGGCTGCTGTTGTCCCTGTCACTCGCCCAGCTCCTCCTCCTCCCCTGGCGGCTGTGGGGTGCTCGGTGACCGGGGGGGGTGTCGAGCCTCCCCCTCACTCCTCCCGACCTGAACAGCACCCGAGTGCTCAGAGAAGGATAAACAAACAGGGGCGGTCAACAACCCAAACAAAACAAAACAAAACAGCCCCAAACAAAGCAGCTGAGTGTGGCAGGTCTGCGCTCCAACCTCACTGGGCGTCACTCGAAGGCAGTGATTGAACTGGAGAAAGAATAGTTCAAAAGGCAGGATGGGGATGAAAGGAAGGAATGGGACACACACACACACACATTAAAAATAAGAAATGTCTTACCAGTCGCGGGGAGCAGTGAGTTTGGGGTTAAACTTGATGTCTGAGTGGATGTTGAAGAGGATTTCTCCCTGGCTGAGTGGCGGGATGGCGCTCTGGTAGAGCGGCTGTTTGAAGAGAGCGGAGAGTTTGGAGGAGTGGGGGGGAGCTGGCAGGCCGGCTCCCTCCCCGCCTGCTGCGATCAGCTTCTTGCCGTTGTCCCTGCCCCAGCCCGGGCCGCTTTCTGCCCCTCTGGCCGGGGGCCGGGGGCCGCTGCGGTTGGAGCCGGGAGCCTGCTGGCTGCTGAAATCCTGCAGGATGCGGAGGGTGTGTTTGTTGGGCCAGGCGGCATCTCCTCCGGGAGGCTTCCCCCAGCCCGGCTCGGCCGCTGCCAGCAGCCCGCTGCTGTCCCGCTGCTGGCAGGGGCAGTCAGGCGCTGCCCCAACCCCGGGCCCGGCTCTCCTCTCCAGCCGGGGAAGCAGGTCCATCAGGATGTGCATGGTGCAGGCGATCAGGAACACCATGATGATCAGCAGCCGGAACCTGCGGAGCAGCATCTTCGCCGGGGCAACGGAGGAGGCAAGCCGAGGGTTTGCAAAGTGAAGGAGGAGGGAAGGAAAGAAAAATAAAATGCAAAAAAAAATAGAGGAAGAAAAAGTCCAGAGGCGAACCGATTAAAACAACTGCAATTCAACTGTGTGATTTTTCAGGATCCGCAGTCAGCTGCTCTCCATCCTCAGACTTGCCGCTTCCCAGATGCGGAA
Organism: Scyliorhinus canicula; assembly: GCF_902713615.1. Taxonomy (NCBI): domain Eukaryota; kingdom Metazoa; phylum Chordata; class Chondrichthyes; order Carcharhiniformes; family Scyliorhinidae; genus Scyliorhinus; species Scyliorhinus canicula. The sequence continues at coordinate 22,377,097 of NC_052160.1, forward strand.
AAATGCATCTATTTGCTGCAGTGTGTGTGTCTGTGTTGTGTGTGTTTGCCCCCCCTCTTGTCCTTAGCCTTTCATTGACTCAGAACGAAACCCAGACACAACAGTCTTCCCCAAAGAAAAACATGTATCACCAAAAAAATAACAAGGCGAAGTGGCTGGCGGCTCCTCTGCAATGGTCGACTGTCCCCACATCTACTCCACACCAGCACATACACACAATCTTCCTCCTCTCCCCCTCCCCTCTCTCAGCTGGGAGTGCTGAGGGTTCCCTCCTCCAGCAAGGGGGCGAGAACCCCACACTCCCTGCTCGCTCTCTGGGTCTGTCTTGACAGCGAAGGGAGAGGCGTGGGGCTGTGTGCTTGCGAGAGGATCAGAGTGAGTGAAACCCTTGCAAAACTCTCTCCCTGTCTCTCTCTCTCTCTCTCTCGCTCTCTGTGTTTCTCTGTCTCCAGGCTGGGAGGTTCAAGCCAGCCAGATGTGCAAATGTTTTATTCAACCACCCTCCCCTCCTCTCCTCCCCTTATCGAAAGCAGGAAAGAGTCACGTTGGGCGGAGGGGAGGCGTTCTCTACCTCGCCAGCCCATGACAGCCTCAATCCCTCCTTCCCATCCCAGATTCCAGGCACTCGCATCCCCTCCCGGCTTCCAATCAGAGTGAAGGGGAGGCTTTTAATTCACCCCCCCCCCTCCCCCGCCCCCCCCCCCCCCCCCAACCCGCACCCAAAAAAAATTGCGAGAGAAACAAACACGAAATGTACAATATAAAGAGAGAGAGAGCGAGTCAGGGGAGGGAGACAAGAGATCCAGAGATAGCGAGAGATAGAGGAAGCAAAGACAGGAGATAGTGAGGGCGACAGAGACAGGTAGACGGAGGGGAGGGGGTGGGGGAGACGGACAGAAAAAAGACAAGACGGATAAAAGGAGACAGGGACGAGAGAGAGAGAGACCGAAAAGAGGGAGAGGAGCAGACAAGCAGAGAGAGACAGACACAGCGAGACTTTCACAATCACAGCCGGTGGAGCTTCTCCCCTCCTTGTTCCTGTCTGATTCCAAACAGCTCCACTCCCAGAGACAACCCCGCCGGCAGCCAGACTGTATTTTCCCTGTAAGAAGTCTTACAACACCAGGGTAAAGTCCAACATGTTTGTTTCAAACACCAGCTTTGGGAGCACTGCTCCTTCCTCAGGTTTATTTTCCCTGTCAGAAGAGATCAACAGGAATCTGCCATTTATATATATATCTAGCTGAAACCAGGATCATGTTAGCAAATGCAGTATCTGGGAGCAGCATAACCCACACGGGAATAAAGCGCCCAGCATGATCTGAATGCATGGACTGAGTTTTTTTTTTGAACATTTGAAAGCAGGTTGAATTTTTATTTTATTTTACAAATACAAAGACCGGGTCAACATCGGACTCTCTCGATTCTGTGTTGAGGCGAGAGAGAGCTGGCTGAACGTTTCAAACAACCCAGGCAACTTTTCCAACGAATTGGGCTATCTGGTTGCTGTTCTTGGAGACTATTTAGCTTCAGCCTTTTGGGGGGTGAGTGTAAAATGCTGAGAGGGTAGAGAGAGAGAGATGGTGTAGGAGGATTAACAGCAGCAATACATCTGTCCATAAAGGGGGTGGGCAGAGAGAGACCCCCTTTCAGAATCAGACAGGTTAGTGCCTAATGAGTGACCATTAGACGTTGGCAAGACAAGAGTTAATATTGGGTTTCTGCAATAAAACATAACTTGCTGGAAATGCTCAGCAATACAGGCAGCGTCTGTGGAAAGAGTAGCAGAGTTAACGCTTCAGATTGATCGATGGATAGTCTAAAATAGCATTTTGCTTATGTTCTCGTCGTGTATATCCACCCTCCCTTCCCAGTGTGTTCATTTTTTCACTGTTGAGACCTGCCATGCCGAGCTCATCCCGTCCCCCCACTCTCTTGACATTTCAAGAGTTACACACATTATATTCTAGTGAGAACGAGAGGCACTTAGCCCTAAGTGTATTTCTTGTTCCGATGACAGAACATTGTAGTTTACAAAGTTTTAATAGAAAAGTGAGGGTATTTGTTAAAATCGCTGGGCATCCGAAGGATTTGTCATCAGGGACTATTGAGAATCTCCCCTTATTTTTAATTATGTCTCAAGCGAGAAGCACTTTCTTCTGCTCGATGAGCTCGTTCATGGCTCAAGAGTTCGGGCTTGGCAGCCTCTGTTGGTTGGTCCCGGGAGAGGGTCGGGGCAAGGCGACACTGTGATGGTCCCTCACTTTACAAACGAGCCACATCTTGGCTGGTGGCAAAGGAAAGGCACCGGAACATCCACCACGTTGGGACTGTCTCCGCCTTTCCCATCAGAACATTTCCAAACATTTCCCGGCCCCGCCACCCACCTCCAGTGCTTTGGAAAGAACCATTGTGATGTCACTAAACCTATCCAACCAATCGGCCTCTTCACTCTTTGCATAAGTTTACCATGAACCAATCAATTTCGCAGCTCCTGCATATATTATCCACATGGCACCGCCCAGCTTCCCCCTGAAAGTCGCTGAATCTTCCGGTCCCGCCCGCCACGGGGGCGGAGAATTCGACGAACCAGCAAAATACCCCCCCCCCCCCCCCCCCCCCCCCCCCACACGTCCTCCCAAGTGACAGCAAAATACTGCAGATGCTGGTAATCTGACATTTAAAAATAAACACAGAAAAATGCCTGTTGAACTCAGTAGGTATGTCATTTTCTGTTTTGTTTTAACTCCGTCCTCCCTTTCGGACCGGTACAGACACTCAGGGCCGAGTGGCCTCCGCCGGTGCCCCAAATCTTTCAGTGATTCTCCCACTCCATCCATTTTGTAAAGAGAGCGCAGCCTGCCCAACGACATCCACATAATTTAACTATGCAGGAGGAAGGTTTAATAACAATAACCTTTTATTGTCACAAGTATGAAGTTAAGGTGAAAAGCCCCTAGTCGCCACATTCCAACACCTGTTCAGGTAAGCTGGTAGGGGAATTGAACCCGCGCTGCTGGCCTTGTTCTGCATCACAAACCAGCTGTCTAGCCCGCTGAGCTAAACCAGCCCTCTCATTATTTCGTTTTACCAGGACAATTGTTGTTTATTGGGGACTGTAAGAGTTCAAAGGAGCATCATACCTCATTGTACAGACCGCTCTGTGAGCGAGCAATAAATTCCCCTCCTCTCTGCCACACTGACAAGCAGCCCAAAAGCAATTTCCAAAGTTGCAGGTAACGGCGATTAATACATGGTAGAGGCGGCAATAAATCTCCAGTAATAATTAACCTCTTGGCCATGCAGTTGAACAAGATGGGTTTTCAAGAATTCTCCAGTCTCTGTTAAAATAGCCCCTGTACATGTTATTTCTGTACGTAAGTATAAAAGGCAAGATCGTTATTGTCTCAGAATCTCTCGGTAGGATGGGAAAGGATCCGTAGAATCCCTACGGATCCCTACAGTGCAGAAGGAGGCCGTTTGGCCCATTGAGTCTGCTGCAACTCTCTGAAAGAGCACCCGACCTCGGCTCAACCCCTTGAAATCCCAGAACCCCACCTACCTTTGGACATTGAGGGAAATTTAGCATGAACAATCAACCTAATGTACACATCTTTGGACTGTGGGAGGAAACTGGAGCACCCGGAGGAAACACATGCAGACATGGGGGAAAAGTGCAGACTCCGCACAGACAGTCACCCCAAGGCCGGAATTGAACCTGGGCCACTGGCACTGTGAGGCAGCAGTGCTAACACATTGACACTGTGCCACCCATCATAGAGTTTCCCAGCACAGAGAGAGGCCCTTCAGTCCATCGTGCTTATGCCAGCCATCAAGCACCTATCTATTCTAATCCCATATTCGAGGACCTGATCAAGAGCCTTGTATGCTATGGCGTTTCAAATGCTTATCTAAATGCTTCTTAAATGTTGTGAAGGTTCCTGGACTTACATTTTTGGTGGCCTTCTGCCCTTTTCTCTCTTTGGAGGGCCCCCCTCATGGCCCGACCTCTGGTGAGGTGACGTTCTGTCCCAAGTGATATCAAATCACGCCCCAATACATCACACTCCACACGCTTAATGAATCAGCACTGTAGCACAGTGGTTAGCTCTGTTGCTTCACAGCTCTAGGGTCCCAGGCTCGATTCCTGGCTTGGGTCACTGTCTGTGCGGAGTCTGGACATTCTCCCCGTGATTGTGTGGATTTCCTCCGGGTGCTCCGGTTTCCTCCCACAAGTCCCAAAAGATGTGCTGTTAGGTAATTTGGACATTCTGAATTCTCCCTCCGTATACCCGAACACAGTTCGGAGTGTGACGATGAGGGGATTTTCACAGTAAATTCATTGCAGTGTTATTGTAAGCCTACTTGTGACAATAAAGATTGTTAATGCCGTCAATGAAATAGTGAGGGCAAACAGCATCTGCAGAGAATGACCAATGGACATTAACCGTTTTGTATCTCCCTCCATAGATGCTGACTGACCTGCTGAGTATGTGCAGCATCTTGTGTTTTTAACTTCAATTTTGCAGCAAGTACAACACTTTGAACTTTTAAAGTATTTTGTTGATGTCTGAGATAAAATTATATGATCCCATTAGTTACAGTGGTGTCAGTTGGAGGTCCGAGTACCTCGCAGCCAGCGCACATTCATCCCTTCCTCCGGCTGACCTTAATAATAATAACAATAATAATCGCTTATGGTTACAAGTAGGCTTCAATGAAGTTACTGTGAAAAGCACCTAGTCGCCACCCTCCAGCGCCTGTTGGGGGGGGGGGGGGGGTGGTGTGCTGGTACAGGAATTGAACCAGAGCTGCTGCCTTGTTCTGCATTACAAGCCAGCTGTTTAGCCCACTGTGCTAAACCAGCCCCAGTTCATCATTGGGGGGGGGGGGGGGGGGGGGGCTATGTCAAATGGTTAAAAAGTTACATCTGAGGCCCTGCTTTTCCATCTGCGCCTTTCCAGTACAAACTCCCAGAATTTTACAAAGAAAAAATGTTGACACCGAGAGCTAGCTAATGTCCCCAATCCCCATTTTTAAAAAAATCAATCCCAATGTTAATTATCAATAACAAGTTTTGGTTTATTTTTGGGCAGGGGGGTATTTTATTTCTTTCGGCTGTTTGGCTTTGGAAAACAGAAACACTATAGAGTTTGGATTGTCTGTAAAACTAAACAAAACAGTGGGTCCCAGTTAAAACCATTGGACGGGTTTAACATGGAACCGACTCTGGAAGTGCAAATTCTTTGAGAGGAGAGAAATAACAGCGCATTTACTGCAGATAAAAATGACCGCCCGGCAACGTGAAGAGTGGTTGAGTAGATTTGCGAGCGGGGCAGCACTAAGGAAGCTTTTCTTTTGGACTTGTTGGCAAAACATTTCTTTTTTGCCAATTCTCAAAGTTTCCATACATCGGGACCTTTTGCAGTGAATTTCCTGACTTGCTGCAGATGGACTGGATTGTCATGGTGTGTGCGGGGTGGGGAGATTCTGCTGATTAAATATGATGGGGGTTGTGTGTGTGTGTGTGTGTATGGGAGGGGCACCTGCACATGGAAGATTTGAAACCAAATGTTGGATGCCAGCGTGGGTTGGCAGGAGGAGGCGTTGCTGACCCGGGTTATGGCCACAGGGCGCTGAACTTGGGCTCAAGCACTGATATTGTAGATAAACACGCACCAGAGGCGGTCTTACACTCACCACAGCCACCTCTGAGTATGCCCCTCCCCACCGCCCGCCCCGCGATGCAGCGCTTTGGGCTTCATGGTAAGCCCGTCTCTGAGGCAGAGTTCCAGATTCCCACCCCCATCTGGGTGAAAAACCCCTTTTCCCAAATCCCCTCTAATCTCCTGCCCTTTATCGTAATGCCCCCCCCAACCCCCCACCGTTACTGACCCCTCTGCTGAGGGAAACATTTCTTACTATCTACCCAATGTATGTCCCCCATAGCTTTGTACCCCTCCATCGAGCCCAGCCAGAAGACCATAAGACATAGGAGCAGAATTAGGCTACTCAGCCCATTGAGTCTGCTCCGCCATTCAGTCATTGCTGATAATTTCTCATCCCCATTCCCCTGCCTTCTCCCCTCTAAGGAAAACAACCCCAGCCTAACCAGCCTCTCTTCATAGCTGAAACGCTCCAGCCCAGGCAACATCCTGGTGAATCCCCTCTGCACCCTGTCTAGTGCAATCACATCCTCCTCTTGTGCCTCTCTCCCTGTACTTAATTTGTATGACACTTTATCAACCCCTTTTTAGAATGAATGACTTTGGAAATTCAGTAACCATTGTTATGTGGGTGAATTTAGCCATCTTATTTATTGGCTCAGTCTGGGTGTTTGGCAGATATTCCAATGCCTTCACCAGCTGAACCGTGCAAGGAAGATAGTAGGGGAGACCATTTAGCCCCTCAAGCCCATTCTGCCATTTCAACCAGCTCATGACTGATCCATGGAACATTTTAACTCCATTTACCCACTGATGCTTCCTATCCCTTAAAACCATTACCGAACGAAAATCTCTAGGATTCAAGTTTTCAAAATTTCAATGGACTCCCAGCTTTTTAGAGAAGATAGTTCCACTACACTTTCTGTGAAGAAGTGCATCCTGACATTACCCTCATATGATCTCGCCCTATTTTAAGGTTCTCCTTCGGGTCTCCCCGCTCCGCCCTCCCCTGTGCCTGCTTATCGTTTAATCATCTTGAACACCTGTTTAGTTAATCACTCCTTAATCTTCTGGAACCAAAGGAGTGCAAGCCAGGTTTAGTCAAACTGTCCACATAGGTTAAACTTTTCAGGTCCAGGATCATTCTTTTGACAAAGAGTCATCGGACTTGAAACATTAGCTCTTTTCTCTCCCTACAGATGCTGCCAGACTTGCTGAGATTTTCCAGCATTTTCCCTTTCGTTTCAGATTCCACCATCCACAGCAATTTGCTTTTATCCAGGATCATTCTACACTGCCCAAAATCCAAGACAAGTATATTATTCCTGAGGGGTCAAATCAAAGTGTTCAAATGGGATTTATTGCAAGGGCTAATTTATTAATATTTTAAATCTTCAATAGATTGGGATTTCTGCAGACATATCTCTCATGGTTTTATTAACATGAGATTATGGCTGGAATTTTTCATGAGGAGGACGCCGCCATCCTACTTGACTGAAAATTCAGAGCTGGGCCTGCCTCCACTTGGCTGGGTCATGCAGCAGTGATTTAACAGCCATTGGGTAGTTAATTGGCTGAGGCGGGTATTCCGCCCGCACCTGGGAGGAAGTCCTGACTCCAAGAACTGTCCACCAATCAAATAGCTGGCAGTTTTCTAGTCCCAGCAGCGCCATTGAGAACGGTGGCCACTTCTGGCACTACATGTAGTCCCGATTGATGAGAAAGAAGGGATCCGGACATGCAGACTGGTCCACAGTCTTGCCGGGGCCAACCTAACAGCCCCCAGTGAGGTCCAGCTTCGGCATAGAACAAAGAACGAAGAACAAGGAACATTGCAGCAGAGGGACAGGCCCGTCAGCCCACCAAGCCTGCACCGATCCAGATTCCTTATTTAGACATACTACTTATTGCCCAAACGGTCTGTATCCCTCTGTTCCTCACCTGTTCATATGTCTATCAAGATACATCTTAAGTGTTACTATCGTGCCTGCCTCCACCACCTCCACTGCCAACATGTTTCAGGCACCCACCAACCTCTGCATGAAAACCTGTCCCCGCACCGCACATTTCCCCTAAACTTTCCCCCACTCATCTTGAACCTGTGTCTCTTTGTAATTGAGTCTTCCACCCTGGGAAAAATATTCTGACTATGCACCCTGTCTATACATCTCGCAATCTTGTAGACCTCAACCAGGTCTCCCTTCAGCCTCCATCTTTCCAACGAAAACAATCCAAGTTTATTCAACCTCTCCCCACAGCTACCACCCTCCAGACCAGGCAACATCCTGGTAAACCTTCTTCGCAGTCTCTCTAAAGTATCAACGTCCTTCTGGTAGTATAAAGTGACTAGAACATACACGCAATATTCCAAATGTGGCCTAACTAAAGTTTTATACAACCGTAACATGACCTGCCAACTTTTATACTCAACGCTCCGGCCGATGAAGGCAACCATGCCGTAGGCCTTCTTAACCACCTTATCCACCCGCATTGCCACTTTCATGGAACTATGGATCTGAATGCCAAGATCCCTCTGTATGTCAAAGCTCCTAAGGGTTCTGTATAATTCACATCTGAATTTGATCTTCCACAATCCATCACCTCGCATTCGTCCAGATTGACTTCCATCTGCCATTTCTCTGCCCAACTCTCTAATCTATCTGCTGTATTCTCTGACAGTCCCCTTCACTATCTGAAAATCCACCTATCTTAGTGTCATATGCAAACTTGATAATCAGACCATCTACATTTTCCTCCAGACCATTTATATATATTACAAACAACAGTGGTCCCAGCACTGATGCCTGTGGAACACCACTAGTTACAGATCTCCATTCTGAAAAATTCCCTTCCACTGTTACTCTCTGTAACCGGTTGCCAAGCCAGTTCATAGAATTTCATAGAATTTACAGTGCAGAAGGAGACCATTCGGCCCATCGAGTCTGCACTGGCTCTTGGAAAGAGCACCCTACCCAAGATCAACACCTCCACCCTATCCCCATAACCCCATAACCCAGTAACCCTACCCAACACTAAGGGCAATTTTGGACACTAAGGGCAATTTATCATGGCCAATCCACCTAACCTGCACATCTTTGGACTGTGGGAGGAAACCGGAGCACCCGGAGGAAACCCACACACACACGGGGAGGACGTGTAGACTCTGCACAGACAGTGACCCAAGCCGGAATCGAACCTAGGACCCTGGTGCTGTGAAGCAATTGTGCTATCCACAATGCTACCGTGCTGCCAGCTACCGTGCTAGCTAGTACACCTAACTAATTCATCTAGCTAGTACATGCCGAATCCCATGCGCCTTTACCTTTTGTACCAGTTTGCCATGAGGGACCTTGTCAAACGCCTCACTAAAGTCAATGCAGATGACATCCACAATCTTTCCCGCATCAATTAATTTAGTCTGCTCCTCAAAAACTCTATCAAGTTAGTATGACATAACCTTCCCCGCACAAAACCATGTTGCCTATCATAAAGTCCATTTGCTTCCAAATGTGAATAAATCCTGTTCCTCAGTGTCTTCTCCAACAGCTTCCCCACCGCTGACATCAGGCTCACCGGCCGAGAATTACCTGGATCATCCCTGCTTCCCTTCTTAAAGGGACAACATTAGCTATTCTCCAGTCCTCTGGAATCCGCCTGTGGTCAAACTTTGCTGTGGTGAGGAAGTTGGTAGTGGGGGAGGGGTCGGCGTGTGGGCGGATGGAGACAGCCTCGAGAGGTACGAGTTTAGAGGCATTGTTGATGGCGCCTCTGCCGTTCTCATCTGCCAAGTACTCCATGAGCTCAGTGGTGGTGGTGGCCCTGCGGGTGAGGGGACAGTGGTGGCAGCATTTGAGGTTGGAAGGTGCCTCGGTGTGGGCACCGATTTGCGACAATCACAGATTTGCATCAGGGGGGCTGGATGTGAGGTTTTGGGGGTGGTGACAGGCAGGGATTGAGCTGTTTGGGGACTTGTCTGTTAGGGGCAGCTTTGGGAGTTTAGAGGGCTTGGAGGAGGAATATGAGCTGCTCATTGGGAATAGGTTCAGATACTTACAGGTCCAGGACTTTGTGAGGAAGCAGGTGCCGCCCTTTCCCGGTTTGCCGCCCTTGGGATTACAGGATAAGGAGCTATTGAGGGAACGAGTGGGTGATGGTAAGGTGTCCGAGATCTACAAGGAGCTAATGGACTGGGAGAGAGCCCTTATAGGGGAAATCAAACAGAAATGGGAGGAGGACCTGGGAGTTGGGGGAGGGGGGGGGTGTGGAGTGGAGGCCGGGAGGAGGCTCTGAGCAGGGTGAATGCGTCCTCGTTGTATGTGAGGTTCAGCCTTGTCCAGTTTAAGGTCGTTCACAGGGTGCACACGACAGAGGCTAGGTTGAACACGTTCTTTGAGGGGGTAGAGGACCGGTGTGGGTGGTGCGCGGGGAGGCCTGCGAAACATGTGCACATGATTTGGGCATGTCCAGAAGTGAAGGGGTTCTGGCAGGGGTTCGTGGACATAATGTCCGAGGTGTTGACGGTGAAGGTGGCCCAGAGACCAGAAGTGGTGATATTTGGTGTGAGGAGGACCCAGGACTCCCGGGGGGGGGGGGGGGGGGGGAGGCCCATGTTCTGGCCTTTACCTCCTTGGTAGCTCGGAGACGGATTTTGCTGAGGTGGAGGGTCTCGGAGCCACCAAAGCCGGGGGTTGGGTGGACTTCCTAAGGTTGTAGAAAATCAAATTCATCTTAAGAGGGTTGTTTACCCGGCGGTGGAAGCCGTTCATCGACTTCTTCAAGGAGAATTGAGGTGCCAGCAGGTAGGGGTGTGGGGGGGTGTGGAGAGAAAGGGGTTAAATGGGGCAGGGAGGACAGGAGGAGGGGAATGACAGGGGGGTTGGGATGTTGGGTAGTTATTTATTTATTATCATGTTCCTGTTTGTTCTTGCTCTTGTGTTTGTTTGTATTTATTGTTTATACAAATGCCTAAATAAAAATATTTTAAAAAATATATATCTTCTGAGGTCACAGCTTTTTCCTCTCTTGCCTCCCACAGTAACCTGGGATATATCCCATCCGGCCCGGGGGACTTGTCTACCTTATTGTATTTTAAGATATTCAACACTTCCTCCTTCATTATGCTGACATGATCTAGAGTATTCACACAGCCATCCCTAACCTCAACATCGTCATGTCCCTCTCCTTGATTAACACTGATGCAAAGTACTCATTAAGGATCTCACCAGCTTCCTCTGTCTCCACACATAACTTACCTCCTTTATCCTTGAGTGAGCCTTCTGTTTCCCTTGCTTCTTATATATGTATAAAAGGCCTTGGGACTTTCCTTGACCCTGCTTGCCAATGACATTTCATGACCTCTTTTAGCCCGCCTAACTCCCCGTTTGAGTTTGTTCCTACTTCCCCTGTATTCTTCAAAAGCTTTGTCTGGTTTTAGTTTATAGACCTGAGGCGGGATTCTCCGCCAGTGGGGATGCTCCATCTTGCCGGCACCCGGGGGTTTGCCGGCGGCGTGGGGCTGCCCCACAAATCCCATTGACCGGCCGGCATAATGGACAATCCCGCTGGTGTGGTGAGGCAGAAATGTGGCGTGGTGGGGCAGAGCACCCGCCCCTTATGTATCCTTTTTCTTTTTGACTAGTCTCACAATTTCTCCTGTCATCTATTGTTCCTTAATCCTGCCATTTCTGTCCTTCATTTTCACGGGACATGCCTGTCCTGCACTCTAATCAACTTGTCTTTAAAAGGCTTCCACAAATCAAATGTGGATTTACCCTCAAGCAGCCACTCCCAATCCACATTCTCCAGCTCTTGCCGAATTCTGTTGTAGCTAGCTTTCCCCAATTTAGCACCCTCACTCGAGGACCACTCTTGTCCTTATCCATGAGTATTTGAAAATGTACGCAATTATGATCACTATTCCCAAAATGTTCCCCTCCTGAAACTTTGTTTACCTGGCTGGGCTGAAACTTTGTTTACCTGGCTGGGCTCAGTCCCCAATACTATGTCCAGTAAGACCTCCCCACCACCACCCCTCTAGTTGGACTATCAACATACTGTTCAAAAAACTCTCTTGGACACACCTAAAAAATTGCTCTCCATCTGAACCTCTGGCACTAAGGGAGTCCCAATGAATATGGGGGAAGTTAAAATCGCCCACTACAACAACCCTTCTATTTTCACATCTTTCCAGAATCTCACAACATGTCTGTTCCTCTGTACCCAGCCGGCTGTTGGGAGGTCTATAGCACAAATCGAACATTGTAATTGGACCTTTCCTATTCGCAAACACTACCTGGAATGCCTCACTGCACGATTCCTCCAAAATATCCTCCCTCATCACAGCTGTGATATGTTCCCTCACCAGTAATGCAACTCCTCCACCCTTTATGCTACCCCCGCTGTCTCATCAAAAACATCAATATCCCGAAACGTTAAGCTGCCAGTCCTGTCGCTACTTTAACCACCTGTTAACTTACCTGTTATACTTTTTGCGTTGAAGCAAATGCACTCCAGACCTCCAGACCCACTGAGATCAGTCACTTCCCTCTGCCTGCTCTCCCTCATTAGCGCAGCTGTGGAGGGAGCGGTTGCACCCTGGGACTACCTTAGAAGAGATGTCCATTAGGCACAAAGTGCCCGAACAGGTCACAAATACTGCCAGGTGACACCATTGTGTCTTGATGAAATGAAATGAAAATGGCTTATTGTCACGAGTAGGCTTCAATGAAGTTACTGTGAAAAGCCCCTAGTCGCACATTCCGGCGCCTGTTCGGGGAGGCTGGTACGGGAATCGAACCGTGCTGCTGGCCTGCCTTGGTCTGCTTTAAAAGCCAGCGATTTAGCCCAGTGTGCTAAACCAGCCCCTGTGTTTAGATGCCTGCGGCCATTGGTAAAATACCAGTCATGGTGAGAAGAGGCCCTTAAGTTGGCCATTTATTGTCCCTATAGTAGACGGGTTGTCTGACGCATCCCCCACCACTAGTAAATTACCATTGGAGACAGATAGGCAATGAGCCTAGAGCCGCTACCATGGCACCCAATTTTACACCTGCCAGCCCACTCGTGGGGGGGAGCCTAACGTTCCGTCCTATGTGTTACTTCTGATTCCACAGCTCATTTCAAAGAAGAATAGGGAATTTGGTGACCTCCTGGCCGGTATTCCTTTCGTGACCCTGCACAGCTAATATTCATCCTCTTCAGTTGTGGTCTGTTTCTGTGTTCCTACAGCATTTAGCAGAGGTAGCATTACCCTTTCATCCTATAATATGGAGGGAGGTGGATGTGACAAGGAGCTTAAACAAGTGAAAATTTGCCCTTTGAGGAGATGAACTTGTTTGCCCATTTGCCTGAGTTGTGTTGCCTGATCACAGGCTGTTTGCAGCCTATTAAGAGTGGCTCGGTCGAAGCATGTTGCTGAGTTACTAAAAGTGCTGCATGCACATGAACAGGATGACACATGAAAGGATTGCTCAGCCCTGAAATGGAGCCCCAGATTACAGCTTGCAGTAACAGCCCAGCATCATAAGCCAACACGACCCATGTCAGATCATGCCAGCTACTCAAACTGCACACATTTATAATCCTCCCAATTTAAAGTCTTAGCAACTCCTTTGTACCTGAACTATCATTATGCTGTAAAAAAAAAACTTGACTTTCAACTCTCCGAAAAATACAATCCCATCAAGAACATGTTTCTAAAAAATTCCAAAAACGTAAGCTGTGTTACTTGTTATGTGATAATAGAACATACAGTACAGAAGGAGGCCATTCGGCCCATCAAGTCTGCACCGACCCACTTAAGCCCTCACTTCCACACTATCTCCGTAACCCAATAACCCCATCTAACCTTTTTGGTCACTAAGGGCAATTTAGCATGGACAATACACCTAACCTGCACATCTTTGGACTGTGGGAGGAAACCAGAGCACCCGGAGGAAACCCACGCAGACGCGGGGAGAACGTGCAGACTCTACACAGACAGTGACCCAGCGGGGAATCAAACCTGGGACCCTGGTGCTGTGAAGCCACAGTGCTATCCATTTGTGCTGCCGTGCTGCCCTATAATATATGGTCAGGAGCGGTTGTACACTTTGGATTAGTATATTGCCAGAGGTAGTGGTATATTTCATCTGCAGTATACTGACAAATTCTGTGCTATACATTATGTAGTAGTATACCATCCTGTGCAGTGACCTTCCAAGTCTGCAATTTATAGCATGTACAAAATCAAGGGCTACAGGCGTGTGAGAACATGATTGGCATACTGAGTTAGAATTATATCACTATTCCTTCGTTGTCACTGGGTCAAAAATCCTGGAACTCCATCCCTACCAGCACAATGGGTGCACCTGCACTAAATGGACTGTAACAATTGAAGAACATGGCTCACCATGTTCATTTCATTTTCATTTCATTTTCATTTCACTCAAGGGCAACTAGGGATGGGCAATGAATGATGGCATTACCAAAAATGGCCACATCTATTGAATGAATAAATAATATAATGTATGGCACCCTGTCAGGTAGAGTTCCTTCCTTAAAGGAGCATTAGAGAACCAGATTAGTTGTTAGAAAAATCGATGATCGTTTCATGGCCACCATTTCTGCATTGTAGGTGTTCGAACTTGTGCATGAAGATGTTGGCATATTGAGGTGCGAATATGGTCCCCATGGCTGTTCCGTGTGTCTGGACTAGGTTTATGATCCTGATTTTATGAATTGAATTTAAATTCCACCAGATGCTGTGATGGGATTTGAACCCGTGCCCCCAGAGTATTAGCCTGGACCTCTGGATTACAAACCCACCAACATTACCACTATACAACCATCTCATTACCACTACACAGCCATCTCCTCGTAGTTCACAATGATCTGTGGCATAAATTAATACACAGTCAGGTGCAGTGTTCTATGTCATGTGTTAATATACTGCCAGATGTAAAGTTGGTACACTGTACATTTTTTGGCCCAAAGAATGAACAACTGGACAGACATCAACTTAAGTTGTGGTAATGACAATGAACTGCAACATTTGCTGTCTTGTGAACCTTGTGCTTTTGGACACTACACATGCACAGTCAAAGATGGAAATCCAGAAGTTGCTGACGATAATTCTATCCTTATTCATAATATGCACTGCTGAAGTCCTCACAAATTGCAATCAAATAGAAATGGCTGGGTAGTCAAGAACTTACCCCTTTGCCATATTTAGCCTCGTGGTAATAGTTTACACAGAATGCTGAGTTCATAATTACTGCTGAAAAGCCTCTCTGACACTGAGATCTAAGTTTACAGTTGTGGAATATCAAACCTCTTCATTCTGATTAAAAAAAAGTCATCGTATAATTAAAATATTTTCATAATGTTTGTTGATGACACTCCAGCCCTACCTTAATCCCATTTGTATTCCCCAATCACTTGTTTTGCTTTCTGCAAATTGTAATTAAAAGTGTTGGATAATTAGTGGATTTTACTTCTTACATACGAACGTACAAAATAGGAGAAGTCGGCAATTTGGCCCTTCGAGCCTACTCTGTCACTCAGTAAGGTCATGGTTGACCTGTTTGTGTTGAGCTCCACAATCCCCATCTACCTCTGATAACCTTTGATTCCCTTGCCCAACAGGACTCCCTTGCCCTGCTTTAAAAATATTCAGTGATTCCTGCTTCCACTGCTTTCTGAGGCAGATAGTTCTAAAGATCCACAACCCTCTGAGAGGAAAGGATTCTCCTCCTTTCTGTCCTACAAGGCTGACCCCCAATTTTAAAACAGTACCCACTGGTTCTGACTCACCCACAAGAGGAAACATCCTTTCCACATCTACCTTGTCAATGTGGTTCAGAATCTTCTACACTTCAATCAAGTCACCCCACCTCTTCTAAACTCTAGTGGAAGCAAGCCCAGCTTTTCCAACCTATCATCATAAAATAACCCGCTCATTTCAGGTATCAATCTAGTAAACCGGCTTTGAACCGCCTCCAATGCATTTCCGTCCGTCCTTGAATAAGGAAACCAAAACTGCACACATTATTTGAGATGCGGTCTCACCCATGCCCTCTATATCTGAATTGTAAGATTCTTGCTTTTATGTTCAATTCATCTTGTAATAAAGGAGAGGATCGCATTAACCTTTCCAGAATCTGACACATTTTGGAAAATTAACACCAACACATCTACTTCCTCATTAGCCCCCTCTTTTAAGACTGTAGGATAAAGTCCATCTGTACCCAAAGACTTGTCAGCCCACAGTTCCATCAGTTTGCTCAGTACAGCTTTCTAGTGATTGTAATTTTACCACGTATCTCTCTCCCTCCACCTCCTGATTTACAGCTATTGCTGGAATGTTTCTTGTATCCTTTATAGTGCATACAGAAGCAAAATATTTGTTAATTTGAACCGCCATTTTCGTATTATCTACCATTAACTCCCCATTCTCACTCTCCAGAGGACCAACACCCACTTTACTTACTCTATTCCTGTTTAAACCCCTGTAGAAACTCTTGCTATCTATCTTCACATTCATAGATATCTTCCGCTCATACTCTAATTTCTTTCTCCTCATTAACCTTTTATTCATTCTCTGCTATTTTATCATATCCTGACCAATTATCTGACCTGCCACCCATCTTTGAGAGTATGTTTTTCCTTAAAGTTGATGCTTTCTTTAACTTGTTTAGTTAACCATGGATGGTGGCTTCAGAATTTTTCTTTACAGTAAGTAAGGAGGTGTGGGATAGAGGGTGGTGGTGGATGGAACATTTTCAGACTGGAGACCAGTTACCAGCGGTGTACCACAGGGATCAGTGCTGGGTCCTCTGCTATTTGTGATTTTTATCAATGACTTGGAGGAGGGGGCTGAAGGGTGAGTCAGTAAATTTGCTGATGACACCAAGATTGGTGGAGTTGTGGATGAGGTGGAGGGCTGTGGTAGGCTGCAAAGAGACATTGATAGGATGCAGAGCTGGGCCGAAAAATGGTAGCTGGAGTTTAACCCTGATAAGTGCAAGGGGATTCATTTTGGTAGAACAAATTTGAATGCGGATTACAGGGTCAATGGCAGGGTTCTGAGGAATGTGGAGGAACAGAGAGATCTTGGGGTTCATGTCCACAGATCTCTGAAGGTTGTTACTCAAGTGGATAGAGCCGTGAAGAAGGCTTATAGTGTGTTAGCGTTTATTAACAAGGGCTTGAGGTTAAGAGCCGCGGGGTTATGCTGCAACTATACATGACCCTGGTGAGACCACATTTGGAGTATTGTGTGCAGTACTGGTCACCTCATTATAGGAAGGATGTGGAAGCATTGGAAAGGGTGCAAAGGAGATTTACCAGGATGCTGCCTGGTTTGCAGGATAGGTCTTATGAGGAAAGGTGAGGGAGCTAGGGTTTTTCTCTTGGGAGCGGAGGAGGATGAAAGGCGGCTTAATAGAGCTTTATAAGATGATGAGGGGGATAAATTGAGTGGACGTTCAGAGACTAATTCCTCGGGTGGATGGAGCTGTTACAAGGGGGCATAACTATAAGATTCAGGGTGGGAGATATAGGAGGGATGTCCGAGGTAGGTTCTTTACTCAGAGAGTGGTTAGGGTGTGGAATGGACTGCCTGCTGTGATAGTGGAGTCGGACACTTTAGGAACTTTCAAGCGGTTATTGGATAGGCACATGGAGCACACCAGAATGACAGGGAGTGGGAAGCTTGATCTTGCTTTCGGACAATGCTCGGCACAATATCGCAGGCCGAAGGGCCTGTTCTGTGCTGTACTGTTCTATGTTCTATGAATATTCTTATTCCGCGTGTTCTGAAATATCCTCTCAAATGTCTGCCACTGCTTCTCCATTGATTTGTCCTCTAGCCTAGTGTCCCAGGTCACTTCAATTAGCTCAGCTTTTATGCCCTCATACTAGCCCTTATTTAAGTTTAAAATACTAGTATTAGGCCCACTCTTCTCCCTTTCAAACTGGATGTAAAATTCAACCATATTGTGGTCGCTGCTGGCTAGGGGTGCCTTTACTCTGCGGTCATTAATTAATCCTGTCACACTGCACAATAATACATGTAAAATAACCGGCTCTCTAGCTGGTTCCAAAATATGCTGTTCTAGGAAACTATCTTGGAAACATTTTACGAACTCTTCACCCAGGCTACTGCTGCCAATCTGATCTTTCCAGTTAATATGTAAATTAAAGTCGTCCATAATTATTTCCATCCCTTTATCACAAGCACCCAATATTTCTTCTGGTATATTTGTCCTACATTGTGGTTACTGTTAGGGGACCTGTAGCTAACTCCACTAGAGGCATTTTTGCCGTGCTATTCCTCATCTCCACCCAAATCAATTCTACATCCTGATCTCCTGAACCAAGATCATCTCCAATTGCACCAATGCCATACTTGCATCCTCAAGAGCGGACTATATGGTCAATGGAAGGGTCTTGGGGAAAATTGATGTGCAGAGAGATCTGGGAGTTCAGGTCCATTGTACCCTGAAGGTGGGAACGCAGGTTGATAGAGTGGTCAAGAAGGCATACAGCATGCTTGCCTTCATCGGACGGGGTATTGAGTACAAGAGTTGGCAGGTCATGTTACAGTTGTATAGGACTTTGGTTAGGCCACATTTGGAATACTGCGTGCAGTTCTGGTCGCCACATTACCAGAAGGATGTGGATGTCTTGGAGAGGGTGCAGAGGAGGTTCACCAGGATGTTGCCTGGTATGGAGGGTGCTAGCTATGAAGAAAGGTTGAGTAGATTAGGATTGTTTTCGTTGGAAAGACGGAGGTTGAGGGGGGACCTGATTGTGGTCTACAAAATTATGAGAGGTATGGACAGGGTGGACAGTAACAAGCTTTTCCCAAGAGTGGGCGTGTCAGTTACAAGGGGTCATGATTTCAAGGTGAGAGGGGGAAAGTTTAAGGGAAATGTACGTGGAAAGTTTTTTACGCAGAGGGTGCTGGGTGCCTGGAACGCTTTACCAGCGGAGGTGGTGGAGGCGGGCACGATAGCACCATTTAAGAAGCATCTAGACAGGTATATGAATGGGCGGGAACGGAGGGAAGTAGACCTTGGAAAATAGGAGACAGGTTTAGATAAAGGATCTGGATCGGTGCAGGCTGGGAGGGCCGAAGGGCCTGTTCCTGTGCTGTAATTTTCTTTGTTCTTTGTGTTGTTGATCCACAATATTACCCCTCCACCATTACCTAGCTTCCTATTTTTCTTGAATGTCATATACACCTCAATATTCAGGACCCAATAATTGCCCTTCTTCAGCCATGGCTACCAATGTTATCAATTCCCATACCAGCCTCGCCAAACAGGCGCCGGAATGTGGCGACTAGGGGCTTTTCACAGTAACTTCATTTGAAGCCTACTTGTGACAATAAGTGATTTTCATTTTTCATTTTCAATTCATTTACTTTGATATGAATACGATGTGCATTTAGATACAAAGCTTTTAGTTGAGTCTTCTTGCTATCTTAGTAACCACAACATCTATTCTTTGTGACCACAACATCTATTCTTTGTGCATCCTTCAGTTTTTTCTCTGTCCCTTCTTGCCATTCTTTGACCTTAATTTCCCACATTACCATTTTCCTCTCTTCACTTGTCTCTACTCTTGGATATACCACATCCAACCATATTTGACCACTTGCCCCCACTATTTCGTTTAAAACTCTCACTGCTACCCTGCTTCTGCAGTTTGCAAGAACACCGACCCCATGGTTCAGGTGTAGACCATCCCAACGGTACAGCCTCCACTTCCCCCAGCTGTGGTGCCAGTGTCCCATAAACCCACTTCTCCCAAACCATCTTTAAGTCACAAGTTCAACACTCTGATTTTCTGCCTGTGAGAATACTGCAATATGATTTGCTGAATTCCCTGATTGCTGACATCACTGTTGCTGGATGTTTGGAGATCCCCTTGAATTGGCACCAGATTCAAAATAACATTAGGAAAGGGGAAATCCACTCCACAAAGATCACTAGATCTTTAAGGGCAGTTTTCTTTGAGGACAATGGTGATCTTGATCACTTGACCAATGGGAAAATCTGGCCAATATTTTTACATGACAACAGTGATTGCTTTTCACTGGCTGTGAGGGGCTATCGGTTGCCCCAAGGTTGTGAATGGTACGATATCATTGCAAAGAGATAATTGACCAGGCCATCGTTTTAGTGATATAGTTTGAGGACAAGTGGGGAACTGCTTTGCTCTTTCTTGAACCATGTCGTGGAATCTTTCCTGTCTGTCAGATAGATATGATTTTGGCCGAATGTCTCAAGTGAAAGACAATGGGTGGAATTCTCCGGATGTTGTGATTAAATTTTCCCACCGGCAGCGCAACCCTGCCAATGGGTTTCATGGCGGCGTGGGGTGGTTACAATGGGAACCCCATTGACATGTGTCGGGAAGATAGAATCCCGCCGTCAGCAAACGTTGCACAGCCGTGAAGCACGTATCAGGGGGAGCAGTGAATCCCGCCCAACATCTCCAGCACGGCAGCACCTTGGCGGTACTGTGCTGGCAGCGTCACACCCTGGAATGGAGTTTGAACTCACGACCTTTGCCTTTGAGGCAGCACCAAGCCGTAGCTGACACCTACAAAGAACTTGTTTTAATGTCACAGCTCTTTACATTTATGATAATGTCAGAGTGGGATAAGGACACCTCAGAGGATACACTCGCCAAAATGATGCACTTCCAGCCTAGATTACGCCTTTGCACGCTGCCCTGCTACCTTGGAAATATTTTTGCTGCTTGTTTTAAGCACCTGTTTTAAGCCTGAAAATGGCCACAGCGTCATCACGTTTCTAGGCCCATGTGATTGGTGTTCGGGGGGGGGGGGGGCGGGCTTACAAGTGATGCCTGGAGAAGCCATCAAGCCTGAATAGTGACACATTTATTCCTTTAATTGACAATCAACACTCTGGCACATTACAAGATGGATACAAAGAACTCAGATGCTGAGCAGCACCGAATGAGAACAATGAGCTGCAGTCGTCACTTACTTTGTATACTTAATTGTCGAATTGAATTGCTATGTTTGATTACTTCCACCTGGCAGCAATTATTACACAAATTCATTGCCGTCTGGATATCGTCCTCTCTGGCACATCCAGGCAATGTTCACGTTGGTTTGAATTTTCCAACACGACTTAGTTTCGCAGTAAATGCTTTATGTTGGTGAAACAAGCACGTCAGTATATTAGAGTTCAGATTAAGGTAGCTTTCTTCATTTTCTGACTTGTTACATGGTGCATGAATCAAGGTATGTGAAAAGCTGGATTTAATCGGCACCAGCAAAATCAAATTAGTGCAATACATGTCCTCATTTAAAAATTAAAAAAACTTGCATGTGATATTTTAAAGTTATGAATTCTGAGACGAGTGAATTCTCAGGTACTGCCTACAATACACTGGCGGATAAAATTGTCTGCACTGCATTACAGAATGAGGCCATTTGACCCATCAAGCTTGCTGGGTCTTTGAAAGAGCTATCCATCTAGTACCACACCTCCTGCTCTTTCCCCACAGTCCTCCAGATTTGTTCTTGTCAAGTACATATCACAACAACTTCCTTCATAAATTTTCTGTTCTCCCTTGGATTTTCTTGCTAATTATCTTACATCTGGGTCCTCCGCTCACTGACTCTTCTGTCAGTATGGAAACAGATTCTTGATTTGCTTTTTGTCTAATTTCAACCAAGTGCTGGGCAGTACCACGGATCAAATGCCTGGAGAATTCCACACAGATGCATGGGGCACAGATTTCTGCTTTAATGCCATAGGGGATATCTTGTTCTGTTCGCCAGGTTGCAGTATTAAACTAGCTATGGCACAAAGCAATCTAACGCCATGCTAAACGAGGCACAAGACTCTACTTCTTAAAAATTAATTTACAGGAAGCGGGCATCGCTGGTTAGGCCAGCATTTACTGCCCATCCCTAGTTGCCCTTCAGAAGGTGGTGGTGAGTTGCCTTCTTGAACCGCTGGAGTCCTGGGGGTGTAGGCACACCCACTGTGCTGTTAGGGAGGGAGTTCCAGGATGTTGCCCCGGCGTCAGTGAAGGAACGGCGATATATTTCCAAGTCAGGGTAGTGAGTGACTTGGAGCGGAACCTCCAGGTGGTGGCGTTCCCAGGTATCTGCTGCTCCTGTCCTTCTAGATGGTAGTGGTTGTGGGTTTGGAAGGTGTTGTCTAAGGTACCTTGGTGAGTTGTAGATGGTACACACGGTTGCCACTGTTTGTTAGTGGTGGAGGGTTTGAATGTTTGTGGAAGGGGGAGCAATCAAGCGGGTTGCTTTGCCCTGGATGGTGTTGAGCTACTTGAGTGTTGTTGGAGTTGCACTCATCCAGGCATGTGGAGAGTATTCCATTACACTCCTGACTTGTGCCTTGGACAGGCTTTGGCGGGTCAGGAGGTGAGTTGCTCACCATAGGATTCCTAGCCTTTGACCTGCCCTGGTAGCCACAGTATTAATATGGCTAGTCCAGTTCAGTTTCTGATCAATGGTAACCCCCAGGATGTTGACTGTGAGGGGTTCAGCGATCGTAATGCCATTGAATGTCAAGGGGCGGTGGTTAGATCCTCTCTTGTAGGATATGGTCATTGTCTGGCACTTGTGTAGCATGAATGTAACTTGCCATTTATCAACCCAAGCCTGGATATTGTCCAGGTCTTGCTGTATTTGGACATGGACTGTTCATTATCTGAGGAGTTGCGAATGGTGCAGAATATTGTGCAGTCATTCGCAAACATCCCCACTTCTGACCTTATAATGGAAGGGAGGTCATTGATGAAGCAGCTGAAGATGGTTGGGCCTAGGACACTACCCTGAGGAGCTCCTGCAGTGATGCCCTGGAGTTGAGATGATTGACCTCCAACCACCACAACCATCTTCCTTTGTGCCAGGAATGACTCCAACCAATCAAGAGTTTTCCCCTTGATTCCTATTGACGCCAGTTTAGCTCGGGCTCCTTGAGCTCGGTCATACTCGGTCAAATGCTGCCTTGATGTCAAGGACAGTCACTCTCACCCCACCTCTGGCATTTTGTCCAGGTTTGAACCAAGGCTGTAATGAGGTCAAGAGTTCAGTGACCCTAGTGGAACCCAAACTGAGCATCCATAAGCAGGTTATTGCTGAGTAAGTGCTGCTTGATAGCCCTGTTGATGACTCCTTCCATCACTTTGCTGATGATGGGGAGTAGACTGATAGGGCGGCAATTGGCTGGGTTGGATTTGTCCTGTTTCTTGTGTTCAGGACTCACTTGGGTAATTTTCCACATTGCCAGGTAGATGCCAGTGCTGGGGGTGGCACAGTAACACAGTGGTTAGCACTGCTGCTTACAGCGCCAGGGTCCCAGGTTCGATTCCCGGCTTGGGTAACTGTCTGTGCGGAATCTACACGTTCTCCTTGTGTCTGTGTGATTTGGGCATTCTGATTATCCCTCCTTGCACCCGACCAGGCGCTGGAATGTGGCGACTGGGGACTTTTCACAGTAACTTCATTGCAGTGTGAATGTAAGCATACTTGTGACATTAAAGATAATTATTGTTATCATTGTAGCTGTACTGAAACAGCTTTTCTAGGAGTGCGGCCAGTTCTGGAGTACTAGTCTTCAATACTATTGCCAGAATATTGTCAGGCCCCATCCAGTATCCAGTGCCTTCGGCCGTTTCTTGATATCATGTGGAGTGAATCGTATTGGCTGAAGACTGACACCTGTTATGTTGGGGACCTCCGGAGGAGACCGAGATGGATCACCCACTCGGCACTTCTGGCTGAAGATTGTAACAAAATACTCTTTTTCATATATGTGCTGGGCTCCTCCACCATTGAGGATGGGGATATTTGTGGAGTGTCCTCCTTCAGTGAGTTGTTTAATTGTTCACCATCATTCACGGCTGGATGTGGCAGGACTAC
The DNA here is from genome assembly GCF_902713615.1 of Scyliorhinus canicula. Taxonomy (NCBI): domain Eukaryota; kingdom Metazoa; phylum Chordata; class Chondrichthyes; order Carcharhiniformes; family Scyliorhinidae; genus Scyliorhinus; species Scyliorhinus canicula. The sequence continues at coordinate 22,400,680 of NC_052160.1, forward strand.
AGAACTTAGATCTGATGCATTTGTTGGGCAATCGCTTAGTTCTGTTTATTACTTGCTGTTTGCCACGCAAGTAGCCCTGTGCTCATTTTTCAGTATGCTTGGTGTTGCTCCTGGCATGCTCTCCTGCCCTCTTCATTGACCCAGGGTTAATCCCCTGGCTTGGTGGTAGTGGTAGAGTGGGGGATATGCCGGGCCATGAGATTGCAGATTGTGGTTGAGTTCAATTCTGCTGCAGCTGATGGCTCACAGCGCCTCATGGATGCCCAGTCCTGGAGTTGCTAGATCTGTCCGAAGTCTACCCCATTTAGCACAGTGCTAGTGCCACGCAACACGATGGAGAGTATCCTCAATGTGAAGATGGGACTTTTTCTCCACAAGGACTGTGGAGTGGTCACTTCTACTGATACTAAATGGACAGATGCATCTGCAGCAGGTAGATTGGTGAGGATGAAGTCAAGGATGTTTTTCCCTCTTGTTGGTTTCCTCACCTGTTGTAGTCCCAGCCGAGCAGCTATGCCCTTTAGGACCTGGCCAGCTCAGTCTGTGGTGATACTACCGAGCCATTCTTGCTGAAGGACATTGAAGTCCCCCACCCAGAGCATATTCTGTGTCTTTGATACGCTCAGTGCTTCCTCCAAGTGGTGTCCAACATGGAGGAGTACTGATTCATCAGCTGATGGTGGCCGGTACATGGTAATCAGCAGGAGATATCCTTGCCCATGTTTAACCTGAAGCCATGAGTCTGTAAAGATGTGTATATAGGTATACCAGTGAAGGGTTAATTATTACATCTCAGTGTAATTCAAACACTAGAGGGCACTACCAGTTCCCAGTATAAATATCAGACCTCAGGAAATCTTGGATAGTGTGAGCAGAGGAAAGGAATTGATCACAGTTAAATGAATAGTTTGGATTAGAGAGAAGTACATCATTAGTTAATATTAGATTATAGATTACTGTATAGTTATAGCTCTGCAGGGTGTGCAAACTCGATTTAATTTAATTGTTATTCAATAAATTAGTTTTGATTCAATCTTAAGATTGCTGGTTTCTTTATCATCCACTCATCAAACCATTCTGGATCTCAAAACAAAGAATACCGACATATTACATCAAAGTGTAATATAACAGAGACTTCATGCGGTCCAGAGTTGATGTTGAGGACTCCCAGGACAACTCCCTTCTGACTGTGTACAACTGCGCCACCAACTCTGCTGGGTCTGTCCTGCCGGTGAGACTGGTGATATTGGTGTCTTAGACATTGTAAGGTATAATTCTGTGAGTATGACTATGTCAGGCTGTTGCATGAATAGTCTGTGAGACAACTCGGGCACAAGTCCCAGATGTTCGTAAGGAGGACTTTGCAGGCTCGACAGGGCTGGGTTTGCTGTTTCTGGTGCCTAGTTCGATGCCGGGTGGTCTATCCAGGTTCATTCCTTTTTTTGTGTTTTCCTATTGTTGAATACAGCTGAGTGGCTTGCTAGACCACTTCAGAGGGCATTCAACCACATTGCTGTGTGTCTGGAGTCACAGGTAGGTCAGAACAGGTAAGGATGGCACACTTCCTTCCCTAAAGAACATTAGTGAACCAGGTGGCTTTTTATGACAATCAACAATGATTTCACCAACAATGATTTCATGGCAATCATTAGATTTTAATTCCAGATATTTTATTGAGTTAAATTCACCTACCGTGGTGGGATTGGAACCCAGGTCCCCAGATCATTATCCTGGGTCTCTGGATTACTAGTCCAGTGACAATACCACAATGCCACGGTCTCACCTAAATTCAGTGTCACTGAACCCATGAAAAAACCTACAGAAGACTCAATTTATCAGCGTTCCCTCAATCATCAAATTAAGATAGCACATTAACTCAGGGGTGGGCAAACTACGGCCCGCGGGCCGCATGCGGCCCGCCAAAGGTCTTTATGCGGCCCACCAAGATCAAGTCATTATAAAAAAAAATAAAAAAATAAAAAATATTTTTAAAATTAAAAAAAAAATTAAGGTTAAGGCTGTTGGGTTACTGTTATAGGGTGGATACGTTGACTTGAGTAGGGTGACCTTTGCTCGGCACAACATGTGTTTCATGTGAAGTTTCTACTTTAAAATATTAAGTAATAAAAATTAATTGCTTTTTTTTCTTTAAACTGAGTTACTTTGTTTTTCAAATAAATGTGTTTCATGTAAAGTTTCTACTTTAAAATATTAATTAATAAAAATTAATTGCTTTTTTTTCTTTAAAAACCTTTTATTTTGGCTATTTTAAATATTAATTATTTTACTTAATATACTATGCGGCCCTTTAAAATTGTGAATTTCTGAATGTGGCCCTTGCACAGAAAAGTTTGCCCGCCCCTGCATTAACTGAGCATTCATAACATTTGCTATTCCTGGGACCTTGCTGTGTCCAATTGGTTGATGTGTTGCCTACAAAACAATGCATTCCAAAGTAATTCATTTGTTCTTAAGCAACTTTGAGATACGCAGATGATCATGTAAATACATCTCCTCTCTTTCATGCTCTCTGTTGCTTGCTCTCTCAAAACGCAACAGCGTATCAGAATTGATAACTTTCGGAACCAAAGAAGTGAGGATATTAGCTAGAAAATTGCCAATGATAAACCACTTAAGACTTAAGATACATAACAGGTTCTGAATAACCAATTGGGAGAACCTTATATTCAATTAAAAAGGTTAATCAATTGAATGACTCACTTTGAATAAGACATTCACCCATCATTTTTTCAGTATCTGACCCTTCTAATGTCCAAAATAAAGATAAAATTGAAACAGCATATTTCACAATAACAGTTCACAATACTATGCCAAAGATGCTATGCCAGTAACATTTATTCATTGAGTCTCATTTTTGTCTTTGCCTTTTGACTTCACTAAAATTTTCCCAGTAAAGTAAAGGAATATATATGTGAAGAATATATGTGTGAAGTATGCCATGGTTTCCTCCGGATGCTCCTGTTCCCTTCCACTGTCCAAATAAGGGCAGGGTGGATTGGCCACACTATATTGCCCCTTAGTGTCCAAAAGGTTAGGTTGGGTTATGGGGATAGGGTGGAGTGTGGGCTTAAATGGGATGCTCTTTCCAAGGGCCGTTGCAGACTTGATGGGCCGAATGGCCCCCTTCTGCACTGTAAATCCTATGATCGATGATCTAAAAAATAAAGGATATAGTTTTTTTTTAATTTAGAGTACCGATTCATTTTTCCAATTAAGGGGCAATTTAGAATGTTCAATCCACCTACCCTGCACATCTTTGGGTTGTGGGGTGCGAAACCCACGCAAACACGGGGAGAATGTACAAACTCCACACGGACAGTGACCCAGAGCCGGGATCGAACCTGGGACCTCGGTGCCGTGAGACTGCGCCACCGTGCTGCTCTAAATAAAGGATATAGTTTAAGATTTTCACAAAATATAGAAGTCAGGAAATCTAATCCTAAAATCATCAGTAAAATCCCCAGAATGTTCTGTAATAAAAACAGAATTTGACCTACTCACTCACAACAGGTAGCCCTCCCTTTATGCCCTACATAATGGTCCTTTTGCTGTCATGCAGTGTGTCTTCCAACCATCAGTTTTCCTGAATATAGCACATTTTGAAAGGATGTCAAGAAAAATTCTTCTTCTTGAATATGCTACAGAGCACTCAGTACTCTGACAGACTTCATAGATTCTTACATTGTTGAGATGATAGATGAAGGGCTGTAATCCGTTATGAAAACCTTTTCGCTTGCCCAACCCATTGTCCCCCGATTAACATATTGTCGATCAATTGGCACAGCGACTTCAGGAAAGCCTTTCCTCCATCAGGAGCCAACAAATCAGTCCAGCAAAGTGCAACCCTTTATCTGCTGGGTACCCGTTACTGACAAAATCTTGTGCTGACACAGCACCGGATATAACAGGGTTGCCAGAGCGACCGACATTTTGCAAACATTTCAGTACAGATAAAAGCAGCAGCTACTCATTCTCTTAGTACTGTGAAGCAGAGGGGAAATTTGAATGCCTCACAAACCCAAGAACTACAAGAAATCTATTCAGAAGTCGTGCACATTGCCGACTGATTGTCTGCCACGAAAGGCTGCCAACCTTTTCTTTTTGAACTCCCATGCTTTCTGCTACTGAAGTCATTATTGTGATAAGCTCGCAAGTATGGCTTTTATTTATTATTCCAACTTCTGCTGGACGCGCTCAGTTTCTGAGGAGGTATGGCTAATCTTATGTTCTGGCCAGCAATATCCATGCAACCATCGATTTTCTGGAATTGTGGGCACTGGGAGATTTTTTAAAAACGTAATCAGAATGTGGGACGGTGAATTCACAGCTCGGCCATGCCAATGTTGGGGCAAAGACTAGTCAGTAATGAGGGATAAGTGTACCATTTATATCAGGATAATTATCCTGTGAATGCATAATTATCTGTGAAATCTGATTAACTCCAAACCAAAAACTCTACCACAGTGCAGTCAACATCTTTCGAGAAAACAGCCACGTTAATGCCTTCTTTGGAACAGATAGGAATAAGAGGTGAATCGACTTAATTGTCACAGTGGTTCGCCAAACTGCTTTGGCTGACAGGTGCCTTTTCCAATGGACTTGTAATCACAGATGCTGCTCTCTAAATTCTAACACTGTATTCATGAAAATATTTGATCGACACTGTAGCTGGCAAATTCAATAACCTACCTCCACTTTGCTTGCTGTCGTGTTAAACCGGTTGAAGTATTGTGCGAGAATTTTCAGTACAAAGTCAGTGGAGTTGGCAATCCAATCTGAAGGAGATGTTACTGGGAGTGGTTGTAAGACATATCACTGTGACTCGCCAGTTGTGCTCTCTGGTAGATCCAATTTGGATAACACCCCGTCTGCAAAATGGTCAGTGGGTAAAAATCTGCGACTGTTCAAGGCTTTCTCTGCTTACAAGTTCAGCCATTAATCTCCAGAAACATTCATTTGCTTGTCGGCTCCATGATAATAACATGAGCTAAATTTAATTTTGAAGCTCTTAAAAAAATAAACAGAGATTGGAACCTTCTGGAAGGTTCTTCCATTAATAACTTTCGAAGAAACCCAACATAATCGGAGCTTTCAGCAATCATCCGCTGAAATTACACGGCGGAGGCCCACAAAAATTCCCGATTAGATTATTCCCCCTCTGCCAAGCTGATTGCTTGGCTGGTAAATGCAATGAAGCATTCACCCAGCCAGCTCCAGGTTTAACATTTGGGGGCGCGATTATCTGGAAACATGTCTTCGTGCGGTAGTGAGCGGGAACTGCCACGGCTTCTTGGAGTTCGGCCCAGTGAGGCCGGCAACGCTATTCAACATTAATTGGTCCACTTAACCAGGCCCCATTAGGTTCTCGCCGCAAATGAAGGCTCACCAGCCGATTTGATGGCACCACGCTCGCTGGCATCCCGCTAACAAGGCCGAGCAGCCAACCTTCCTCAGCCAACCCCAGCCAGCTTGTAACAATGCCGCCCAGGTGCCCGGCTCCAAGATTCGGGGTTGCAAATCTGGTGAGGCTCTTAGATGCAATGGAGGCCTGGAGGGATGTCCTGTCCCCCCAAGGGTCCTGTAGGGTCAGTCATAGGGCAGCCAGTGCTGCCTGGGATGAGGTGGCGGCAGCTATGAGTGCCGGGAGTGTGACCAGAAGGACTGGTCTCCAGTGCCGGAGAATGGTCAACGACCCACACCGGGCAGCACGAGTGAATAGACACCAATGCCCCCAACACCACCCCCCACCTCGCCAGAGACCTTTATACCTCCATGTGAGCGTCCAGCCCCAACTCTCCATGCAATGCCTCCCTCTCCCTCCACACCCACTCTCTCCAACTCTCCAACCTTCCCTCCACACCCTCCCTTCAATCCCCCCAACCCTTCCATCACCCCCCCTCCCCCAATCCCTGTGAACCATGCATGTGGCGATCGATGCCCTCTCTGTATCTCCTCAGGAAAAGCTCGCCCACAGACCTCAGACTGCTGTCTCACATGTCCATTCTCCTGCAGATCCTCCAGTCGACCCATCAAGGGTGGCTCCCTCTCCAGCCTCCCAGGAGAACACCTCGGATTTGGATGTGGGTTTGTTTATTGTCACGTGCATTGAGATACATTGGAAAGTATTGTTCTGCATACAGTTCAGACAGATCATTCGATACATGAAAGAAATGCATAGGGCAAACATAAATGCATATTGTTGCCCCTCGGCTGTCCCCCAGTGCCTCATCCCCATCCTCCCATGGCAGTCCACCCCTGTGGAGGGTCCCCCACCCCCCAGCCGAGGGTCCCCCCAGTGACAAGCCCAGTGCCCCCGGGCTTTTTGTCTGTGAGCAAAGATGGCTACTCACTTCCTCGACTCCCCACAGAAGCACTTCTGCCTGGTTTATGTTTTTCAAAAGCAGTGCCAGCGGGACCATTTGCCGTGGCTCCCGTTAATTGTATGGAAATAGGGCTAAAGTGGCGATAATTAGTTTCTCGCTATGCTACGGTGAGATCTCAATTTCGCCTATGGGAGTGGGTCGGTTGCATCAGAAAGTGTTCGGCACCTGGCGTGGTTTTCATTTTCTGCCTCTCCGGCTATAAACCGGCCTGGTATTGCTCGAGTGAGAGCGCAATGAGGTTGGTGAATAGTGTCTTTGGTCTTGTCCGTTCTTACCTGAGGAAGTGCTAAAGACACGATACACAGCCTCTGAGTATTATTTAACAACAGGAATGCCGAAGGTTTTCCCAAACTCAACCAGAGTACGCACTACGGGAACTCAACAAGGCTCCTTCAACAGCACCTTCCAAAACCATTACGTCTACCACCGACAAGGACAAGGACAGATGGAAACATCACCACCTCCAAGTTCGCCTACAAGCCACATACCATCCTGAGTTGGGATTGCTATTCCTTCAGTGTGTGGATGAGTCCAAATCCTGGAACTGCCTCTCCAACAACCTACAGTGGATGGACTCCAGCGGTTCAAGAAGGGAGCTCAATTAACCTCTTGAGGACAATAAATGCTGGTCTTGCCAGCGATACCCACAAAATAAAAATGTAAGTACTGAACGGATGAATGTCTTAATTGAATAGCAGAGAAAAGAATGCATGCAACTGCTTTAATACACTCCTCGTATTGATATGCAATCATCCTGCTTCTAATAGTCAACAGCAGGCAGAAAGTTGAAGGGTGCCTGAAGATATTGCAGTTCACTTCCACAGCATGTTGAAGACACAAGAAGCTGATGTTTCGTCAATAAATGTGACTCATGATGTTAGTTTATTTCGCTCCGCCGTGTTGGCTGCCTTGCGCAGATAATGATACATTATGATATAGTGACGTATGACATACGATGACATTTACCATGTTAAAGCTCAATGTTCTTCCTATTGCTGGAAGGATTTGATGTGCAGCTGGAACAATGCTGTAATCAGAGCGCATTATCATTGCACTCTCCAGGCCCTTGGACAAGGGCTAATTATGCAAACTTATTATAAAACTCCACCTGAACACGATGAGTTACCATGGAGACAAATTACTGAAGCCTCTAAATGTGCCTGCTTTAATTGGAAGGGCAAAGTTTTCCCTTGTGTCAGTGGATGTAAAAAAGTCAGTCTATGGCAAGTGTCCTGTTAAGAAGGCACCACCGAAATAATCTAACAATTAAGATGAGAGAAGGTGAACTGGGTCAGCAAGTCAGAATTCCATTGGTTCAAACAATCGTACTTTGCGCCCAAACTTTTTTTTTGTCAAACTAATCAATAAGGAGACACTGGGTGCCATCAAATAAAAGTGCCCCCCTGAGGGTTCATCTGATAAAGAGTGAAACCATAAATGATGCATTGAAATAATGCTGCTAATCCCAATGTATCCAAAAACTCCAGTCCCCTCGCCCTGTAAATATTTTCTCCTCGGATAATTTTTTTTTCTGAAAGCCGCAATTGAGCCTGCATCCATCATGATCTCTGATAGAGCCCAACCACTTACTGGGTCACATATTCTTTCCTCAAGTCATTGCTGCTTCTTTTGCCAATCACCTTAAATCAGTATCCTCTGTTTCTTAATCCTTCTGCCAACAGGAACTCCTTCTCCCTATCTACTCTCTCCAGAACCCTCAGGATTATGAATATCACAATCAAATCCCCTCTTGATCTTTTCCTGCATCTTCCATCTATCCGAGTAACCGAAGTTCATCATCAATGGAACTCTTCTTGTGAATCTTTTCAGCACCCTGTCTTCAAAGTCTTCCAAAAGTCTGATGTCCAGAATTGGACAATACTTCAGTTGAGGCCAAACCAGCCTTTAGTGATCCAGGAGACACGAAGATAAAGGTTAAACCAAATTTATTTGAACTCGGTTGCAAAACCGCACCCGCAGCACACATCCCGGGACTAACAGGAACTCCCAGTCTGCATCTGGGACAGTGTTCAAAAGGCTCGATAACGAGTCCCAACTGGACAGGCCTCAGCCCGTTACCATGGGAACTCACACTCAACGAGCTCCACAGGGAGATCAATGAATGACTCCTCATGATCCTCATGAAGGTCAGCACACAGTCTTTTATAAATGTTCAGCCTAGCTTCCTTGTTTTTGTATTGACTGTTCCCATTTGAAAAGCCCAGGATCCCACATGCTTTACTAACCGCTGTATCAACCTGCCCTGCTACCATCAATGATTATAGCACAAATGCCACAAGCCCCTCTGCTCCTGCATCAAGTTTAGAATTGTGTCCTTTACTTATATCTTTTCGTCCCAGGTCTCGTGCTTTGCAGTGAGCATCAGGCTTCCATGTGGATGGACACCTGAGATCAGTGGCCGTAATGGTGTGTAGTTTCAATTAGGCGGTAGAAGCAAAGGTGTTGAGAATCAACACTTTATTCCAGGTTTCTTCAGGGCAAACATCAAAACGTTTTGAGCCCCTGTTCAAGAAGCAGAAAGACTTCCTTTGGTGCCTGTTTGAGGTCCAGCGTGAAAGTACGAGGTGAGTTTGGGACAAAAGGAGGAAGTGATCCCACTGGGAGATTGGGCCCCAACCGATTCAGATCTGTCAACAACTGGGTGGGTAAGGTAACCTGATTGCCAAAGCATGTTAATGAAGATATGAATGAGGCAACTGATGAATTGGGCATGGATGTCTGAAATATTAAGGTGGTTGGTACATTTTAAGCTGTCTTAAATTGGTTCTTCCCCCATTATGAAGCCCTATATCTCTGGAATTCCCTTCCTTAAACCCTCTGCCTCTTGTCCCTCACTCTCCTCCTTTACAATACTTTCTGTCAGTCACCTGCTTCCTCCTGTCTCCTGATGTGGTTTTGTGTCAGATTTTCCTTCAGAGTACTCCTGCGAGGAGCCTCGGCCGATTTATTGTGGTAAAGCTGCTTCATAAATACAAGTTGCTGAGGCTGCAGGCCCACGAGGGAAGACAAGGGTGAACAGGATTAATTGGCTCGCTCTTTCAAAGAACCGGCAGAGGCACAGAGGGCTGAACGGCCTCCTTCTGCACTGTATAAATCCTTGATTCTGAAAGCCAGGACATTTGGCCGCCAATCCAGTGAACAGCTTGTTCCATTGAAATATGCTGCTGCGCAGGCACAGGGGAATCTCTGTAAATAAGATCAAGAAGTCTCATCACTGAAAATAAGTGAGGCTTCTTAAAATATTCCAAGTAACTTCTCGCCACAAAGTTTACTGTGGTTATAAACACTTAAGGATGTGGTTTACCAGACCTATTCACAAAGGATATCTAACCCGCTCTTGACATCTTTCGATGATAGACCTCGATAGTGTCCTTCCGATCTAAATGTCACTTATCATTTCCTTAAGTGGCGCCTATTCTCTATACAATGTTATAGGATCTATAATTAAATGCAGTCTGATTCCAGTTTTTAGCAAATGCGGGAGGGGGAAGGGATCTGGTTTGTTCTCATCGTCTTCTCAACATACAGGACGACAACTTCTAGCACGTGCAGTTGATTTTCAGTGGCACTTACTGAGGTCCCAGAAACTTGGCTGGGCAACACCTTTTGCGCGACCTTCGCAAAAGGGAACAAAGTCCCCGAGCGAGTGCGTTTAGCCGGGTGTTTCCCGCCACTCACAGTGCTGAGAAACACATGGCTATTTAATCATGTTAAATGGTGTCCCGATCTCAGAGGGCCTGAACAGAATCCCTAACCTCCTCCCCCCTCCCCCCCCAGCCAGAACGCAATATATGAGAGGGCCCCCCAGCACCCACCCCCAGCAAACCCAGCCCAATCAAGCACGCACAAAGAAATGCCAGCTTGGCAGTGCCAACCTGGCACTACCAACCCGATGGCTGGCAGTGCCACCCGGGCACCTTGGCAGTGCCAAGATGGCACCAACAGTGCCACGGCACCACCCTCCCCAAAGGGCATGCAGCTGGGGGCCTCCGATCCCCTCGGAGACCCTCACGAGCGCTGTTCCATCTGGTTCCCGTTTGTGGAGTGCAATGCTGAATGGCGCTCGCCCGAGGTTCCCGAGACGAATCCCAAAGCCTCAAGTACGTTGGGAATCTGACATTAGAGTAAGGCTGACTGCCTCGCTCTAATGTGCAAATTTGCTAAAAAGTGAGCCTCAATTGTGGACAGGATTCCCCTTGCCACGTCTCGTGAGACTGTGTTGAATCTGGTGAGGCGTTGTGACCCGGGTGGATCCCGGGAGCGGGGCCTCCCGGCTTTCATCAGCCACGCTGCACCGCAGCGAGATGCTTTCCCACCGCAGCGTGGCCATAGGATCGCTCCCATTTACTTTGAATGTCACAGAGGTCACATCAGGAGCTCCAGCCAATTGCAGCACCCTTTGGATAAGGAGAGGGAAGGTCCTTGCATTTATATAGCACCTTTCACAACCTATTTTGCAGAAGGGCGGGGGAGTTTTCCCTGATACCCTGGCCAACATTTACTGCCGCAGCTGATTTTCAATCCTTGACACCTAATCATGACAAGAGGAAAATTTACATCATGATATTCTAATTCTTTCAAAACTGCAGCTCAGAAGGAAGAAAGCATTGAGACAGCCTGACTCCATGGTGGGAAGAGACGAAGGGATGTCAATTAAAGGCAAGGTTATAAACTGTCTGCCTTCGGTCTTTTTGCCCCTGCTGAAATGCTGGTACTCCCCACACTGATCTTTAATTAGCTTCTGTAACAGCCCTCACCGAGGTCATGGGTGTGGATCATCACGTTCCCAAGTACAGATTTCTCCAGTAATGGGATGGGGCTTCCCCTTTAACGAGGGAAGCCTGTGCAGTATAAAAACCCTGGCCCAAGTGATAGTCAGGGCAAGAGAAGCCTTCCGGGGAGTGGGGTCGTCTAGTTTATGTATGGTCAATGAATCCAGTTTTTGCATCCTTCCTATCGTTTCCTTGCATATACAACAATTGGAAAGTAAACACTTGTAATTAACCAATTGGATGATTCTTGGTTGTTAAATTTGTTATGGGCCAGGGTTTAGAGAACCCCAAAGTATATCATGGAGTTCACCTGACCCACAACTTTTAATAGATTGTGGTATGGGGAGCACACGGCCCACTCTACAGGTGTGGTACAGCAGAAATGGAAAAGTATTTTTTAAAGCAAAACAATATTTATTCTATGAACTCAATTTAACCTTTTTAAAACATACAGTGGACATCTCAGCAACCATCAATTCAAATACAACCCCCAAAGAATACAACACTAAGTAATCCTTAATAACTTCCCAAACAAGATCCAGAAGACAAAAGAAATACCTTTTAACAGAAGCACATTAGGTTTACATTCACTACTGAGAACATTTATAATTCTGAATTCACCAAGAGATAGCCTTTTCATGGCAGAGAGATCAACAGTACACCTGCTTGGTCTGGCTTCAGCACCAACACTGAAAATGAAACTAAAATGCAGCCTAAAACGAAAGTAAAAAAGCTGACAGGCAGCCCAGCACCACCCACTCTCTGACATCGGCAGTAGTAAACACCCATTTCTTAAAGGTACTCTCACTACAGATATTTATATACACACCCATTTATAAACACACATTTCTTAAAGGTACTCTCACATGACAAATTAGTTTCAAATCCCTCCATTCTCACCTTTCCCGATCTCTGAAACTTTCTTCAGCACCTACAACTTTCCAAGACCTTTGCGTTCCTCTGATTCTAGCCTCTTGCACATCCTCGATTTTAATCACCCCACCATTTGTGGCGGAGTATTCAACTGCCTGGGTACGTAGCTCTGGAATTCCCTCCCTAAACTTTTCCATCTCTCCACATATTATTCCTCTAAGCTGCTCCTTAAAACTTATCTCTTTGACGAAACATTTGGTCATTTGATCTATAATTCTCTTATGTGGCTGGACACCAAGCCAATTGTTATTTATTCATGGTGTGTGAGCATCACTGGTGAAGCCAGCGTTCATTGTCCAGCTGTAATTGTCCTTGAGGAGGTGGTGGTGAGTTGCTATTTTGAACTGGTGCAGTCCCTGTGGTGTAGGCACTTCCACAGTGTTGTTCAAAAGGGAATTCCAGGAATAGCGAAGGAAAGGTGATAAAGTTCCAAGTCAGGATAATGTGTGATTTGCAGGGGAATTTGTTCGTGATCGTGTTCGTCTGATGTCCCTGCCCTTCCGGGGGGTAGAGGTGATGGGTGTGGAATGTGCTGTTTAAGAAACCTTGAGATATTGTAAACAATACACACTACTGCCACCGTGCGCCCGGGGTAGAGGTAGTTAATGTGTGCGATGGCGAATGAGGTGCCGATCAAACAGGCACCTTTGACCTTGATGGTGTCAAACTTCTTGAGTGTTGTTGGAACTGTCCTCCTCCAAGCAAGTGAAGAGAGTATTCCATCACACTCCTTCCTGACTTGTAGATGATGGACAGGTTTTGGGAAGTCAGGTTTTTAAAAAGAGTTCATAAGCTTCATAGCCAGTCTACCAACAAAAATGTGCAGAAACTAAGACCTGGACCAATGCCAAATTTTATACATAACAACATAGGAGTGTTTGGGTTGAGAAGGTTTGCTAGTTATCAAGGGGCTGGCTTAGCTCACTGGGCTAAATCGCTGGCTTTTAAAGCAGACCAGCAGCACGGTTCGATTCCCGTACCAGCCTCCCCGGACAGGCGCCGGAATGTGGCGACTAGGGGCTTTTCACAGTAACTTCATTTGAAGCCTACTCGTGACAATAAGCAATTTTCATTTCATTTCATTCTCAAAACCCCAAAATAATCCAGGATATAGCTGGAACTTGGTGTTCATTGATATATTTCTCCAGAAAGAAATAATTGTATTTTACTGGCCCTTTCGTAACCGCAAAATGCCCCCAACGTGTTTTATAGCCAATGGCGTACTTTTGAGAAAAGTGTTGTCACTATAATAATGCAGGAAAGGCAGGAGTCAATTTTCACACAACAATCTCCTACAGCCAGGCAGCAACGTGATAATGACCAGAGTACCTGCTTTAATGATATTGGTGGAGGGATAAAGATTGGTCAAGACAGCAGGGAGAATGTCCCTACACTTCTTTGACATAGTGTATTGAGATATTTCACACCTAATTGAGATGGCAGATCGAGCCTTATTTTGATGCTTCACCTGAAAGATGGCACCTCTGACAGTGCAGCACCCTCCCTATATTGTTCCGGATTGTCAACCTTGATTTTTGTGCTCAACACTGGGAGTGGGACTTGAACCCACAACCTGTTGACTCAGGGACAGAAATGCTACCAATTGAGGCTTGACTGATACTCGGTGGCACAGTGGTTAGCCGCACGGCTCCAGGGACCCGGGTTCAATTCTGACCTCGGGTGACTGGCTTTGTGGAGTTTGCACTTTCTCCCCGTGTCCGTGTCCAAAGATGTGCAGGTTAGGTGGATTGGCCATGCTAAATTGCCTCTGAGTGTCTAAAAGGTTAGGTGAGGTTACTGGGTTACGGGTTACAAGGCCGGTGCTGACTCAATGGGCCAAATGGCCTCCTTCGGCACTGTAGGGATTCTATGATTCTATTGTATGCAGCAAACATCAATTGATCTTCGCCCTGAAGATCCCAATTGATTACCCCCATCATCCACCCTAGTCTGGGGGATATTGTCATTATTCAACAGAGTTCAAGAGAGAGAGGAAGAAATATATAAGGGGAAGAGTGGACTTATAAAAGCCCTCTGGAGATTTTTTGAGTGCAAAATTTTCTTGAAACCACAAGTCATCAGGGTGAACACACTGGGAAATCAGACTAATGGATGGAAAAGCTGGACTGAGAGTACACACGGATGTAACTCTCACCCATGTGTTGTCTAATTGTGTTGGTCGGGGTAAGCTCATGCCATTTTACTCGTGTTTCCAAGGATCTTCTGCCAATGCTATGGACGATCGGAGGAGAGTCTGCAAAAAATGTTTCCTTTGTAACTGTCCCGGGCTTGTTTTTTTTTTCATTGCACTTTCCTCACAAGCTTTCAGTTTCCTTTACATGGACGTGACAGAACATGTCTGAACGTGAGCTTCTTACCGAACTTTTCTATCTCTGGTTCTGCCAAAGCTCCTGCGTCAAGCTCTCCTTGTCCAAGAAGTTTGATTGAATGAGATTTGTTGATACAGGCTTTAAATTCTCCGCCAAGCACAGTATATCAATTGAGAATTCGGACCTCTTGTAGACAGAAGACTGCTCATACCCTCTTCCCTTTCACTTAACGTTTCCCCCTCCTCCCATATCAAATGTACTCATTAAAATCCAGGTAGTTTACCCAATGCATCAGCAGGCTGATTATGGCAGGCTATTCAGCTCAGATTTTTCCACTCCAATGTGTCTCGATAAATCGCCCCAGAAATTCATGCATTATATTTAGACACATTTGAATTTTAGATGAAAATAGAGGAAAGAATGACTTGCATTTATATAGTGCCTTTCATGGCCACCAGACATCCCAAAATGCTTTACAGCACATGATGTGCTGTACTTTCAAAGTGTCGGGAATGTAGGAAACACAGCAGTCAATTTGTGTACAGCAAGCTCCTACTGTCATCAATAACCAGATAATCTGTTTCACTGGTGCAGATTGAGGGATAAGTATTGACCGGGACATCAGGGATAACGGCCTTGCTCTTCTTTAACATGACGGCATGGAATCTTTCATGCCCCCATGAGAGGACAGGCAGAGCCCTAGTTGAACATTTCATCCGAAAGACTACACTTCAGACAGTGCAGCGTTCCCTCAGTGCTGCATTGAGTGAAATGAAATGAAAACAAAATTGCTTATTGTCACAAGTAGGCTTCAAATGAAGTTACTGTGAAAAGCCCCTAGTCGCCACATTCCGGCGCCTGTTTGGGGAGGCTGGTACGGGAAACGAACCGTCCTGCTGGCCTGCCTTGGTCTGCTTTAAAAGCCAGCTATTTAGCCCAGTGTGCTAAACCAGCCCAAAGTGCCAGCCCCAGTGCCAGCCTTGATTGTTACACAAGTCCCGGGGTGGGACTTGAACCCAAAACCTTGCGATTCACAGGCAAGTGTGCTACCGATTGAGCTATAGCAGACAGATAATGGTGGCTGACAGAAAGTTAGACAATGCCAGAACAGCTACTATATTCCGCTTGTTTCTTGCGTTTTGCACTGTTCTCATCTCTTCTCTTATGATCAAGGCTGTGGTCTTCTTTTGCCTCTCCTCGTGGCCATTCATTGTTGGCTAGTCTAGATAATGATGTGTCCAGCTGTCTATTCAACCATAGAGTGAGGTGGGGAGGTGGGCAATACTGCCAGACCCCATACTGCCCACCTGCACCATTTACAGAACAACAGGACGAGACCATTCTGCCTCTTGAGTCTGTCCTGCCATTTAAATCAAGCCACGGCTCATCTATATCTCATCTCAACCTACGCGCTTGCTTCTACAATCCTTAATACCCTTATCGAACAGAAACCGATCAATAAAAATGTTGGAAATGCACAACATGTTTGCCAACATCTGTGGAGAGAAAAACAGAGTTATGTGTCAGGTCAATGGTGCTTCTTAATCACGCTAATTAGTCTGCTCTGCCTTGGATAATAATGGGAAGGATATCATATGTCGCCTTGACCACTGAATCGACCTGTTCTGCTACTTTCTGGGACCTGCAGACATGCATCTCTAGGTCCCACTATACTATTCAGTATCCTACCATTTATTGTGCATTCCTTTGCCTTGTTTGTCTTCCCCAAATACATTACCTCACACTTCTCCAGATTGAACTCCATTCAACACTTTTCTGGTCAGTGTGTTGATATCCCCTTGGTGTCCATTGCTCTCTTTGGCAGCACAGTAGCATTGTGGATAGCACAATTGCTTCACAGCTCCAGGGTCCCAGGTTCGATTCCGGCTTGGGTCACTGTCTGTGCGGAGTCTGCACTTTCCCCCCGTGTCTGCGTGGCTTTCCTCCGGGTGCTCCGGTTTCCTCCCACAGTCCAAAGATGTGCAGGTTAGGTGGATTGCCCATGATAAATTGCCCTTAATGGCCAAAATTGCCCTTCATGTTGGGTGGGGTTACTGGGTTATGGGGATAGGGTGGAGGTGTGGACCTTGAATAGGGTGCTCGTTCCAAGAGCCGGTGCAGACTCGATGGCCTCCTTCTGCACTGTAAATTCTATGATTCTTCCTCAATACCAACCACATGGTCAATTTGTGTAACGCCGGTAACATTCTTCACGACATTTCCTACATTTAAGTGTAAATCATTGATGTTCACTATGGAAAGCAAGGGACATAAAACTGAGCCCTACAGAATCCTGCTGGAAACACAAAACCAGCTGCCGACAATTTCCCCGTGCTTCCTGTCATAATATACACCAATATATCATGGTGCAGACACACACTGATGGACACACACAGGGACCAATCAACATGTACAAACACCGCAGCCAATCACCAGTTAGAATACACACACTATAAAGGCAGAGGGCACCACGGTTCCCGCTCATTCTGGGTGCTGCCTCTCAGTGTAACAAGAACTCATGCAGCCCAACACAGACTCACAACAAGTGCTGAGAGAATCAACTGGTTCGGACAAGGCTTAGGTCTCTAGTTTAAGTTAGCATCATTTAGACCCACAGTCATCGTGTGTTAGTTAGTTAGAAATAGTTAATAAAATTGAGTTGAACCTTCATCAGTGTTGGAAGTGTCTGTTCATCTCTCAAGTCTACACTTGCCAACTCTTCACTTTCTTGCCACTGAGCCAACCAGACCAGCAGCCATTTTAACTCCTCGGAGCTCCCCTAGAGCTGAAACTAGAAGCATCTCGGGGGCCCCAATTTGTGGCCATTGATTTACCTACCCGCGGAGAATCAACTTTTGCCTTCTCGTGTATCCTTAGAAGTAAACCTACATTAAATCGCTGGCTTTTAAAGCAGACCAAGCAGGCCAGCAGCACGGTTCGATTCCTGTATCAGCCTCCCCGGACAGGCGCCGGAATATGGCGACTAGGGGCTTTTCACAGTAACTTCATTGAAGCCTACTCGTGACAATAAGCGATTTTCATTTTCAAGGTTAGCTGGACACCCTACAGCAGGAGTGTAAAGGGAAGGTTACTGAGACCGCTCTCTGCCCTGATGAAATCCATTCCCCAATATTAAAAGAGCTTCGCTGCAAGTCAGTCAGACGAAGCAAGGCTAAGCAGGGTGTTCTAGCCAATAATAAGCAGCTATGCACAAGTCAGTTCAATTAAATGGAGATTAAAGAAAGAAATGGCTTGTGTTTAATTCACTCAATACTAAAATATCTGAGCTTAATTACAGGAATGTCTTGTGCTGTAATCTGAGATTCTGAAGCAGTTACCTGTAATCCCTTCAAACCGAGTGTCCAGGGCAGTTTCTAATTGACTGAGACGAAAGGCAGTCTGTCTGTGGGGTAATGGGGAGGGAGTTGGGATAGAGGAGGGGGTGGTGGTTGAATGATCTTCTTTGATTTAGTTGAATTAAAATGTGATGGGGTGGGGACGCTAAAATGGGGCTTTGATTTGAAGACGTTATTGCCTTTAAATTAAGCCATTAAAAGTCAGCTAAGTGAGCCTTCCAACATAATGACCAATGCTCTTCATCATTCTTGCACTGAAGGGAAGACCTTTGCTCTCTACATACAGATGCATAAGAATTGTGCACAAACACAACAGTGTCGACACAGGCCAACATCTGTTCTGGGAGAGACAGATTGTCCACCTGTAATGCTCAGTGTCTGACTCTTTTCTCTCGAGTTATAAATGAGCTTCATTACCATATGTTGCAGATTAATCAGGAAGGGAATCAAGGGCTATGGGGATAGGGCGGGAAAGCGGAGTTGAGGACTATATCAGATCATGGTCACATTGAATGGTACAGCAGCCTCGATGGACCGAATGGTCTACTTCTGCTCCTACACCTTGTGGTCTAAAGGACGTCTGTGGATCGAGGACAATCGCTCACTCCAGGCGGTCACATTGGTTTGGAGTTACTGGTTCAGTGTGGCCGCTTTGATCAATTCATTTTGCCTCTTGTCCAACTTGAAAGGAATCAAAACTCACAGAGAGAAGATCACAATTGAAGCCCTAATTTATTTCCCTGCCATGACTGTGATTCTATCTGTACAAATGGCAGCTCAGTTATTTACTCACAGAGAATTGTTCAGTGAACACTTGAAGCTCTCAGTCTTTGGCTTCTCTGGTGCTGTTGGGCAACTTTGATATCAATCTCTTGCTAATTTTAGTCAGTTATGGGGATGCAGTTAATTCAGTCACCAAGAGCAATGTGATAATCCTGGAGTGATAGGGTCAAAGAGGTCGACAGCACAGAAAAGGTCCGTCAGCCTATCCTCTTTGTGCCGGTCAAAATCAACCGCCCAACTATTTTAATCCCATTTTCCAGCAGTTGGCCCATAGCCTGTATTCCTTGGCATTGCAAGGGCACATCACAATGATTCTTAAATGTTATGAGGTCTCTGCCTCCATCACCCTTTCAGGCAGTGATTCAGAGACTCCCACCATCCTCTGGGTTAAAAGGTTTCCCCTCACATCCCCTCCAAACCTCCTGCGCCTTATCTTAAATCTATACCCCCTGGTCATTGATCCCTTTACCAAAGGGAAAAGCTTTGTGCTGTCTACTCTATCTATGCCCCTCATAATTTTATATATCTTAATCATGTCCTCCCTCAGTCTCCTCTGCTCCAAAGAAAACAACCCCAGTGTATCCAATCTCGCTTCATGGCTAAAACTCTCCAGCCCAGGCAACATCCTGGTAAATCTCCTCTGCACCCTTTCCAGTGCTATCACACCCCTCCTATAATGTTGATTCCAGAACTGCGCACAACACTCAGGTGTGACCTAACCAACTTTTTACACAGTTAAAATAATAAAATAAAAGAGGTTCCAGCATACCCTCCCTGCTCTTAAACCCTATACCTCAGCTAAAAAAAGGCAAGTATACCATATGCTTTCTTAACCACTATAGCCACCTGCCCTGCTATCTTAAGGGACCAATGTACACGAACACCAAGGTCCCTCTGAGCCTTGGTGCTACCCAGGGGCTTGTCATTCATCCTGTATTCCCTTGCCTTGTTTGTCCTGCCCAAGTGCATCACCTCAAACTTAGCCGAATTGAATTCCATTGGCTACTGATCAGCCCATCTGACCAGCCCATCAATATCCTCCTTTAATCTAAGGCTATCCTCCTCACTATTTATCACCCCACCAATTTTTGTGTTGTCCTTACTGATCAACCCCCCTACATTCATTTCTAAATAATTTATATAAACCACAAACATCAAAGGCCCCAACACGTATCCCTGCGGGACCCCACTGGACACAGGCTTCCAGTCAGAAAAACACCCCTTGACAATCACCCTCTGCTTCCTGCCACTCAGCCAATTTTGGATCCAATTTGCCAAATGTCCTTGGATCCCAAGGGTTCTGACCTTCGCTATCAGTGTCCCATGTGGGACCTTATCAAAAGCCTTGCTGAAGTCCGAGTAGACTATGTCAAATGTATTGCCCTCATCTACATATTTGGTCACCTCTTTGAAAAATTCAGTCAAGTTGGTCAGACTTTACCCCCGTTTAACAAAACCACGGTGACCGTTCTTGATTAGTCCCTGCCTCTCCAAATGCCGATTCATTCTGTCTCTTAGAATTGTTTCCAATAGTTTCCCCACCACCGAGGTTAGACTGACTGGCCTGTAGTTTCCTGGTTTATCCCTTCCTCCTTTCTTGAATAATGGTACCACATTGGCGATCCTCCAGCCCTCTGGCACCTCTCCTGTGGTCAAGCTCTCCTGCTACTTCCTCCTTTTTAAGTTCCCCCTTTTTAACTTTCCTCTTGCACATTCCATATTCCCCGAGTGCAGGGTTTCTTAACCTGCGGGCCGCAACCTGTGCGTAGATCATGGACAGGTGTCGGGAGGGTCATGGAGCGATTGGTCGCAGTGTTTCCGACTCGGGAGAAGCACCCAATGGTCGTGAACGGCTTTTAACGATGTCGGCCGCGGTGGCGTTTAAGTTGAGAATGTCGGCTGCGAACCAACTTTTAAAAATGCCAGTGGTGCCCAGTGTTTAAGTTGAGAATATCGGCCGCGATTGACTTTGAAGTTGAAAATGCCAGCTGCGATGACCTTGAAATGTGAACATGCAATCATCCCGCCAGAGGAAGGCAGAGAGCAGGTCATGCACCAGGCACTGAAGTCACGCATCTTGTATGTCCATGCTTTTGGTGCAAAATCAAGGAGGAGAGATTCTTCCATTTTCTAGCTGCCAACAAGTAAGGCAACAGGACTGTGAGGAACTGAAGATGGATTGTTTTGTTATAGGGAAAGAGGGCCAGCGGCACAAACAGGCCAGGGTCTCACAATTGAATTTGCCGGAGCCAGCTGCTCAGGAGAATCCACAGTATGACAAAACAGTGCTAGTGTGAGCTGCACAGAAGAGTCCATGGCAGGACAAAGCATTGCTGGTGTGAGCGTCTTAGGAGAGTCCACGGTATGACAAAACAGTGCTAGTGTGAGCTGCACAGAAGAGTCCATGGTATGACAAAGCATTGCTGGTGTGAGCTTCTCGGGAGAGTCCACGGCAGGACAAAGCAGTGCTAGTGTGAGCTGCACAGGAGAGTCCACGGCAGGAAAAGGCATTGCTGGTGTGAGCTCCTCGGGAGAGTCGACGGCAGGACAAAGCATTGCTGGTGTGTGCTTCTCGGGAGAGTCCATGGCAGGACAAAGCAGTGATAGTGTGAGGTGCACAGGAGAGTCCACGGTATGACAAAGCATTGCTGGTGTGAGCTTCTTGGGAGAGTCCATGGCAGGACAAAGCAGTGATAGTGTGAGCTGCACAGGAGAGTCCACGGTATGACAAAGCATTGCTGGTGTGAGCTTCTTGGGAGAGTCGACGGCAGGACAAAGCATTGCTGGTGTGAGCTTCTCGGGAGCGTCCACGGTATGACAAAGCATTGCTGGTGTGAGCTTCTCGGGAGAGTCCATGGCAGGACAAAGCAGTGATAGTGTGAGCTGCACAGGAGAGTCCATGGTATGACAAAGCATTGCTGGTGTGAGCTTCTCGGGAGAGTCCACGGCAGGACAAAGCATTGCTGGTGTGAGCTTCTCGGGAGCGTCCACGGTATGACAAAGCATTGCTGGTGTGAGCTTCTCGGGAGAGTCCATGGCAGGACAAAGCAGTGATAGTGTGAGCTGCACAGGAGAGTCCATGGTATGACAAAGCATTGCTGGTGTGAGCTTCTCGGGAGAGTCCACGGCAGGACAAAGCAGTGCTAGTGTGAGCTGCACAGGAGAGTCCACGGCAGGAAAAGGCATTGCTGGTGTGAGCTTCTCGGGAGAGTCGACGGCAGGACAAAGCATTTCTGGTGTGAGCTTCTCGGGAGCGTCCACGGTATGACAAAGCATTGCTGGTGTGAGCTTCACAGGAGAGTCCATGGCAGGACACAACAGTGATAGTGTGAGCTGCATAGGAGAGTCCATGGCAGGACAAAGCATTGCTGGTGTGAGCTGAAAACAGGGCTTCTGGTGAACAGCCTACTAAGAAGAAACTAAATTCGGGAACAAAGCAGCATAAAGATAATTTATTGAGGTATGGCCTTGTTTCTTGTGCCAAATGCAAATCAGGATGATTTGGCCAGAGTGGACTGGGAGCAGACACCTTTAGGTAAACCTGTGAAAGAGCAGTGGGGTACACTAAAGAAGGAAATAGGTAGGGTACAGGGCCATCATGTTTCAATAAAGAAAAAGGGTGGGACCAACAAATCCATGTGTGCTGCATGCAGGAAAGTACTGGAAAATGAGCGTTGGATGCTAATTGTATCTTACCTGGCAGACAGCTTTTCAATTCTAAATGAACTGAACCTCAAATTGCAAGGAAAGGATGATGATTGCTTTCAGCACTGTGAAGAAGTAGATGCTTTCCAAAAGTCATTGAAAGTTTGGCAAGTGCGAGTAGAAAGCCAAAACTACTATGTGTTCCCCACACTTCTACCACACATCTAATGAAACATTGTTAGTAAGGGAACTGTCAATAGACTGTTATGTACAAATATGACTGACAATAGACCGGCAAACCTTATTCAATCACATCTGGATGCACTGATCAACAGTTTTTGTCACTACTTTCCAGAGGAGAAGTTTCAGATTTTGAAAAAGAAGAGGTGGAGGAAAAGTCCTTTTGAGTTTGAGACCCCAGAGTCAATTATTAACTTTCGACTGACTCCAAATGAAGAGACTGAACTTCTGCGCCTCACCTGTGACAGCACATTAAAAACATGCCACAAGTCGATGAGGCTGTCAGCGTTCTGGAGTAGCATCTCCGTGGGTTATCCAGTGCTGAGTAAAACAAGCATTTTGTTGTTATTGCCCTTCACAATGTGTGAGGTTGGACTTTCCATCCTTCCAATGATGAAGACAGCACAAAAGAACCGGTTGAACTCTGCACCCAATATACGCATGTCTCCTATGAACCTGATTGGAATGAGATCATGAGGACCAAGGAGACTCGCCTGTTGCATTAAAGGTAAGCGATAATGGTGTGTTGCAGAGGTTGGTGGGCATGAGTCACGAAGGTAGGCCAGCTGGTAAAAGTGGGTCCCACTGAACAAAAGTTTGGAAAAAACAACTCTAGTTCTTCTGCGGTTTAAGCCCTCAATAGCTGCCATACACCTCAATTTTTCTCTTTATCCAGTTCTGTATATCCCTCAATATCCAGGGTTAACTGTACTTGTTGTCCCAACTTTTGTTTTATTGCAACATGTTGGCCCTGTACACTCCCTATTTCCTTCTTGAATGCATCCCACTGTTCTATCACAGATTTACCTAAAAGTGTCTGCTCCCAGTCCACTCTGGCCAAATCATATCTGATCTTATGAAAATCGGCCTTCCCTGCAATTTAGAACTTTGATTTCAGGCCCATCCTTGCCCTTTTCCACATATCAGGGTCCTTCCTGTTTATCTCTGTTTATTCCCTCGTTCTTCCCTTTTATTGTTGCCATTACATTTTTCATCCATGGATGTTTAATGGACCTGTGACTTTAAGGCAAAATAGCCTACTAGAAGCAGCCTTTAATTCAAAATAGTAGATTCCAGAAGGCTATGTCGTTTTAGACCAGTGATTGGAGATTGGCTGGCTTCGGTGATGACTCAGTCTGATTGATGTGGCTGGTAGCACATGAATGAGCCTAGAAGGCTGTGCTCTGCCCGGCCATAGGTGGTGAATGGATATTATTCCTCTGGAATTTTTTCAGAGCCACAATGTTCCATTTTCGTTTCACTTTTGGTTCTGGCAGAGGAGGTGAAAGATCTGCAAAATCCTTTCCAGAAAATGCCTGCTCATCCTCTTCAAAGAAAATCCAGTTAACTCTCTCTCTCCAATAAGCCTGTGAATGTTGGATTCCTGAAGGCAAGCCACGAACTGGGAACAAAGCCTGATGAAACAGGGACTCTTGTGAGTTAGGCTGTAAAACAAGGGCTGTGATTCTCAAGCTACTGTGAGAAAGACTGCAAAGGACTCATCATCCAAAACAAAGACTCTTTTCTCTTTCATTTACATTTATCTTTATTCCCTTCCCTCCTCTGTGTTTGTCTGTCTTGTGTGTGTATGTATAGAGGGTGGAGGGGAGGCACGTTACACTAAGAGTTCGGTACTTATTAATATTTAACCAACTGTATTTTCTGTGAATTTCACCTTTAATCTTGTTATAAATAAATAGTAATTGTGTTTCAATTTGCAAACCTAGTGACTGTAATTAGTGGCCAGCCAAGAGCCAAAAATTTCAGGAATTCCTATTGGAATTTTTGGTTAATTCACTTGTGTTGTGATACCAGGTACCTGGGGCTGGAATTGACACTTGTCCAGGGTGGCGTAATGCATAACAATCTTGAATCTAACAGAGTTATGATTGCTGTTTGTAAAACTTCAACCACTTGCCTGGCTTTGTTACCTAAAGTTATGTCCAGGACCTTCCCCTCTCTTGTCGGATCTTCTATGTACTGGCTGAAAAGTTCTCCTGGACGCACTTTTAAGAGTTCTGCTTCCTCTAAACCTTTACCACTATGACTACCCCAGTTAAAGCTGGGGGATGTTGAAATACCCCACTATCATTGCCCTATTACTTTTATACATCTCTGAAATTTGCTTCCATATCTGCTGTTCTATTTCTCTCAGACTATTAGGGGGCATGTAGAACACTCCCATTGTTCCTTTTTAATTTTTAAGTTCTATCCATTTGGCTTCAGTTGAAGAGCCTTCTAGGGCGTTGTCCCTCCTTACTGCTGTAATTGATTCCATGATTAAAATTGCAACACCTCGTCCTCTTTTATCTCCTTTCCTGTCTCATCTGAAGATCCTATATCCTGGAATATAGAGCTGCGAATCTTGCCCCTCTCTCTAAACCATGTCTCAGTGACAGCAATTACATCATACTCCCATGTTTTAATTTGTGCCCTTGTAATCAATGTAGAAATTTCAGATTATTTTATATGTAATTGGTGGAGTAAGGGTTAAAAACTGTGGTTAGTGTGTGTATGACTGCTGTAGTAATGCCTTTTTAAAAAAAATTCCGGTTTACAAGACCAGCAGACACTTTGGCTACAGAGGTGCAATTAAAACATCATAAAAATGAAATCATCATTCATTCCAACCATGGATATTGTTTACCTGAAGTTGGGCTAATGGAATTTTGTTTATATACTCCCTGGGGAGTAAATAATTAGAGACATTTGGGCACGATTTAACAAAACAAAGCCCCATTTTGGGCACGAATAGCGGGGTGTTCCTCGGAGCCCACGGTGCTGAGATTGACCCACCATCAAATGGGGATTTGTTTTTTTGGGGAGGCCTCTGTGAGGAATGCCCAACTGAGGCATCACTTACCTCACCTTCTGCACCTATGAACTCATTTTCCAATGCCCCAACCTACCAATTAGGGGGTCCTTGAGCCCCCCATCACCCCACCTCATAAGGGCAGGGGAAACCTCGGACCCCATCCCCAGCATGGGGCAACTTGGCACCTGGGACCTTGGCATTGCCAGCCTGTCAGTGCAGCACTAACAGGGTGGCATTGCCAGGGTGCCCAGTTGCATCAGGGGTGCCAGTGTACCATCCTGCCCAGAGCCTGACCATCTTTGGGCCTATGATCACCTAGAAGGGCCCCCTCAGGTGGAGGTACGCCTTGTCCATGTTTGTGGCAACTAGTGCTAAACAGCACCATGGCAAGGTATCCCAGGCACAGGTGTTCGAACCCGCACCTAGGGATACTCCAGTGTATAGAGATATTTAGGTGAAGCTAACTGTTCACTTAAATATGCAAATGTGGATTCTGCCTAGTAAGTGTTAGATCCAGATGGTGCCATGTTGCGAGAAAAACAAAATGAAAATCGCGTATTGTCACGAGTAGGCTTCAAATGAAGTTACTGTGAAAAGCCCCTAGTCACCACATTCCAGCGTCTGTTCAGGGAGGCTGGTACGGGAATTGAACCCGCGCTGCTGGCCTGCCTTGGCCTGCTTTAAAAGCCAGCTATTTAGCCCTGTGCTAAACCAGCCCCAAGCAAAGTATCTTTCCTCACTCTATCAAATAAAATAAAATATTGGCTTTCGTTCTGGTATCCGAGCAACTGTTGAGGCCTGGTCCGGGATCGTAATACCCTTAACTCATCTGCCTTGTTCATCAGACTCCTTGCGCTAAATAAATACCATCCAATCTTGCCAAACTCCCTTGTGACTTGGCTGGCCCATAACCTCTATTCATTCCTGAGTCACTTGCTGTCTCTAATTTTGGCTGCGCATCCTCCGGTGCTGAACCTTCTCTCAGGATCCCACCCCCCAGCCAGGTTAGTTTAATGATGTTTTAATGATGTTGGTTGAGGGATAAACATCAGTCAGGACGCCAGGGCGACTGCCCTGTACTTCTTTGATATTGTGCATTGAGAAGGCTGATGACGGCAGAGTATTCGCCTGGTATCTTTCTACTCTAACTTTATAGGCACATTACTGCAGAAATTAATCTGTTATATTTGGACAAGCCTGTTCCCTCATCCGTCCGGGTTGTGGCTGACTTCTACCTTGACTCCTTTTAGCCGCCTTTTCCCCTTGATGCCCTTACCCAACAAAAAGCTGTCAATCTCAGCCTTGAAAATATCGATACGATGCCAACATCAGAGCAAATGGCACTCATCCAGCACCATTAACATATCATAGAGAGAGTGAACTTCAAGATAGACTGAAGGCGAGGATCCCAGAAGCACGAGTGAAGCAATAGATTTTAAAGAAGGTTTTGGTGCAGAGAAGAAAATACTGAGGTGTAATGGCCAAGGATTGTGCTGATATTAATTACCTTGGTGGAGATTTGAAGTGTAAAATCACATAGATTGCCAACACAAGGAGAATTTTCACCTCTGCTGCCTGAGTGATAATGGGTGAGGCAGGTCGATGGAGTGAAAGTCGGGACCGTTCCATAACAAACGAGTGTTGAGTCTTACCACCCAAGGTGGCCAAGGTAAAAATGGCGGTTGTGCTTTCTTAGACATAGATCATACAGTGCAGAAGGAGGCTATTCGGCCCATTGAGTCTGCAACGACCCACTTAAACCCGCACTTCCACCCAATCCCACAACCCAATAACCCCTGCTAACATTTTTTGGACATGAAGGGCAATTTAGCGTGGCCAATCCACCTAACCTGCACGTCTTTGGACTGTGGGAGGAAACCGGAGCACCTGGAGGAAACCCACGTAGACGACGTGCAGATTCCGCACAGACAGTGACCCAGCAGGGAATCGAACCTGGGACCCTGGCACTGTGAAGCCACAGTGCTAACCGCTATGCTACCGTGCTCCTCTAACCTCTTCTTAACTAGCGGAGTGAAAAAGGGACATTACACCTGACCTCAGTGCCTCAGAGCTAGGGAAGGAAGAAATGAAAGAATTGGATCAGCTGTCATTCCCAATCCCTAGGCAGACTGCAGCTGGTTTAGCACAGTGGACTAAACAGCTGGCTTGTAATGCAGAACCAGGCCAGCAGCGCGGGTTCAATTCTGGTATTGGCCTCCCGGAACAGGTGCCGGAATGTGGCGACTATGGGCTTTTCACAGTAACTTCATTGAAGCCTACTTGTGACAATAAGTGGTTATTATTATTAACAACAACAGAAAATGCTGGGCAAACACAGCAGGTCTGACATCAACTGTGGCTAGAGGACAAAGCTACTGTTTGAAACTTTTTTTGAGAAAAGGTCACCTGCACTCGAAACGTTAGCTCCGATCTTTCTCTGCACAGAGCCTGTCAGACCTGCTGAGATTGTCCAGCATTTTGTTTTTTCTTTTCAGACTCCCAGCATCCGCAGTAATTGGCTTTTGCCGTCCGCAGTAATCCCTGCCAAACAGATCACCCGCGCAGATGTGAGATGAGGAGAAATAATAATAGCTCATTGTCACAAGTAGATTTCAGTGAAGTTACTGTGAAAAGCCCCTAGTCGCCACAT
This sequence comes from Scyliorhinus canicula, assembly GCF_902713615.1. Taxonomy (NCBI): domain Eukaryota; kingdom Metazoa; phylum Chordata; class Chondrichthyes; order Carcharhiniformes; family Scyliorhinidae; genus Scyliorhinus; species Scyliorhinus canicula. The sequence goes on from NC_052160.1 coordinate 22,428,629, forward strand.
TCCGGCGCCTGTTCGGGGAGGCTGGTACGGGAATTGAACCCACGCTGTTGCCTTGTTCTACATTACAAGCCAGCTGTTTAGCCCACTGTGCTAAACCAGCCCCTATATGGGCTCTCACCTGCCTCTCACAAGACTGAATGGCCTGAATGGCTAGCAGGAAGGTTTTTAAAGAGAAAATACTGGAAATACTCAGCAGGCCGGGCTGGTGTGCGGAGGGTTTGTGGAGATGGAAACAGAGTTAAAGCTTCAAACTTTGCATTTAGATAGCACCTTAGCTGGAGCAAAGCGCTCCGGGGAGATCCACAGGGGATGGGGAAAGATTTGGTACTGAGCGTCATAAAGGGCCGGGTGGCCAAAAGCTTTGTCGGCTTCGAAGGGGACTCTGAAAGGTCGAGGCTGGAGAGGTTCATGGCGGGCGTTCCAGAGTTGAAGCCGCGGCCACCATTGACGGAATTAAAATCAGGAGATGTGACCCAATCACCCCGAATCACAGATCTCACCCCGCCCTGCTGCGTGCTTCCACCAACATTCCGTCTGGATTTCATATTTCCGGCACCTGCAGTATTTTGCCTCCTACTGTAAAGAATGGGGCACTTGTTGAAAATACCATGAGGCTGCCAATCTGTGCTGAGGCCGGGCGGTCAAGTGGGCGAGGCAATCAACAAGTTCTGGCTGAGAGCGGGGGAGGGGAGGGAAGAGCAATTTCCAGAAATGTCAGCAAATGCTCAAAAGCAAATCGAACAGGATGTCTGTCTGCGCCGGCATTCTTTAAATTATTGATGGATATGAATCAAAATAGCCTGTCAGAAAAGCAAGAAGACCTTTTTGAGCATGACTGGGTTTCACTCTTGCCTCGGGAGGGAACGGTGAAAAGGAAGAGATAATTTTCCATCTCACACATAGCACTGATATTAAACAGTCCCATGTCAAGTACAACACCAGTCACATGTCATCTCAAGTGTCCTCTCTGGGCCCTATTTGCGAAGACGTTGTGCATGATCAGTGAATTTTATCGCCGAAACTAGGCTGGCAATTGTACGGATAGATTGCTGTTCAGGAAAGCTCTGTTGAAACATTGCATTCACAGTGAGACGGGATTCAGCGGGAGCACGGTAGCTTGGTAAGCATTCTGGTTATGTTGCTGGGCTGGGCTAGAGTCACGGGTTTAAATCTCACCACAGCAGCTTGGGAATTTAAATTCGATTGAATAAATCTGCAATGTGAAATTAGTGATGCTGATTAGAGGGGCAGCACGGTGGCGCGGTTAGCACTGCTGCCTCACGGCGCCAAGGACCCGGGTTTGATCCCGGACTCGGGTCACTGTCCATGTGAAGTTTACACATTCTCCCCATGTCTGCGTGGGTCTCCCCCCCCCCCCCCCCCCCCCCTCACAACTCAAAGATGTGAAGAATAGGTGGATTGGGCACACTAAATTGCCCCTTAATTGGAAAAATAAAAATGAAAGTAACAGTAATTAGGTTGTCTTAAAATTCATCTTGTTTGCTGGGAAGGAAATCTGGCCTATATGTGGCTCCAGGTCCACAGCAATGTGGCTAACTCCTAACCTCCCTCGGAAATGTCTATTCAAGATGGCTGTTCTCAGCCATCTTCTCAAGAGCAATTATGGGTTGGCAATAAATGTCGGCCCTGCTAGAGATACCCCATCTTGTGACTGGATAAAAAGAAAACTGCAAGGGCTGGAAATCTGGAACCATAGAATCATATAAGTCCTACAGTGCAGAAGTAGGCCATTCGGTCCATCGAGTCTACACTAACCCTCTGAAAGAGCACCCTGACTAGGCCCACTCTGCTGCCACAACCACCTAACTTATACATCTTTGGGCACTAAGGGGCAATTTAGCATGGAGCGATGCGGGGGGAGGGCTGGGCACCTCCAACAAAAATCCCCTTCTGAAGTCGCGTGGACCCCTTAATGTCCAGTGGCTGCCCCTACCCTCCAAGCCCTGGGAGTTGTTTAACTTACCTGAGCTGGGCAGCACGGTGGTGCAGTGGTTAGCACTGCTGACCCACAGCGCCGAGGTCCCAGGTTCGATCCCGGCTCTGGGTCACTGTCCGTGTGGAGTTTGTACATTCTGCCCGTGTTTGCGTGGGTTTTGCCCCCACAACCCAAAGATGTGCTGGGTTGGTGGATTGAACACTCTAAATTGCCCCTTAATTGGAAAAAATGAATTGGGTACTCTAAATTTATTTTTAAAAACTTACCTGAGCCTCTGGAGCCCAGACTTCGGGCCCAACATCCTCTAGGCTGGCACTCCCACTGTTGAAGGTGATGTCTGTCAAATGAGACATCGATCTGACATCCCTTCTACTCTCTTGTATGAACAGAGACGACCCTATGGGCACTAACTGAAGAAGAAGAAGCACGTTCTTCCTGGTGTTCCTCATGCCACTGTAGCAGGTCATTATTTTTTATTGTTGCTTTTGGGATCTCACTTTGCTTCCCTATTTCCTCCGTTATAGCAGTGACTACACTTCAAAAATATTTAATTGGCAGTAAAATGCTTGGGGATGTCCAAAGATCTTGAAGGGTGTTATATAAATGCAAATTATGTCCTTCTTACCAACCTGGCTGCCATTATGTTGTTGGCGTTATGTGCCCAGTTTGGGCATGATTCAGTAACCGTTTTGAGCCCAGCATGGATCCAGGCACAATGGTTGATTCGCACGAGAGCCTCAAATTGGGCTCCGCTCCGGGCCGATCGCGAGTCACCTGACTCGCTCCACCCGGCGTGATCTGGATCACACCATTGCTGGGCGAGATCCATTTGGCGAATTTAAATACCCGGTCAACTGATTCACCTGGCGCTCAGAAGTCGGCTCCCGTGAGACCTCGCCAAGGCGCCATTTGCAACTGGTTTCCACAGACGTGGACCAGGCATAACGGGAACTTGGGTGATCTCGCAGGCCATTGGAGACCTCTCGGTGGTCAAGAACAGGGCATGGTGGTACCCTGTCACTCCCCCGGCACTGTGAGTACCACCCAGGCACCCTGACAATGCCACCCAGGCACCCTGATAGTGCCACCCTGGCAGCGTTCCTGGGTGGTACTGCCTGGGTGGCAATGCCAGGGTGTCAGGCTATCAGTACCAGGGTGCTCAGGTTGGTAGGGGTTGAGCCCTGGAGGGGGTGGGGTGGGGGGGACCTTTCCCATTGGAGGGGGAGAAGTGAGGGGGGAGGGTTTCCAAGGCGTTCCAGTGGCCTCAACAAGGTGGGGGGAGGGCGGCACATGGCCCCTCAATTGGAAAAAAAAATAATTGGGTACTCTAAATTTCTTTAAAAAAAAACAAGGTTGGGGGGTGAAGAGGAGGGGTCTGAAAAGGGGGGAATTCTGGGCCGCTGTTCAAAATGGCGCCCCCATCTGCAAGGAGCCTTCCCTGCTGCCGAAGTGCAGGAAATCGACTAGAGTGTGGCCTCACAGGGGAGAAACTGAGATTTTAAAAAACGGTAAGTTGTGGTTGAATAGCTGGGTGTTTCTCAAACATGCCCAAAAGCGGACTTTAACTTTTGTCCACTGTTTCGTGGTGTCTTTCAAATGCTGCAGGTATGCATTTAATTTCATCAGCCTGTGTCAGTTATTCACACATGAGGGTCATTGTGGGAGAATCAGCTGAATCATTTGTGGAGATAGAGCATGTAACTGGTTTACATTATTTTTAATTGCAGTTAGTGTTTCTCCCTGAACTACTTCTAATTGTAATATGGTCCCATACACATGCATCAGTGGAATGTATGTCCGGCAGCTTCGAACCACATACTGTGTCGAATTTTCTTTGTTCAGTCATAATATGGTAAAAGGTATGTTGATGGAATGAAAGCAGGAGCAGTGGATAGAAGATTGTGTGCAGCATAAACAGGGACACGGCCAAAGGAGCGTGGACTTGCAGACAGAACAGCCTGTTTGTAACTGTACTATGTAAAAACACAAAGCTGCTGACCCCCTAATAGAGATTCAAGAAGTGTACATTCTGATCACAGGGATATAGAGATCCACCTGACTATTCCTGCTTCTCCAGAGGACCATACTGTCGCCTAATGCACCATCTAGCTGAGGCTGAATGATTGCAAGGCCAGAGTTTTATCATAGAATTTACAGTGCAGAAGGAGGCCATTCGGCCCATCGAGTCTGCACCGGCTCTTGGAAAGAGCACACTACCCAAGGTCAACACCTCCACCCTATCCCCATAACCCAGTAACCCCACCCAACACTAAAGGCAATTTTGGGCACTAAGGGCAATTTATCATGGCCAATCCACCTAACCTGCACATCTTTGGACTGTGGGAGGAAACCGGAGCATCCGGAGGAAAGCCACGCAGACACGGGGAGGATGTGCAGACTCCGCACAGACAGTGACCCAAGCCGGAATCGAACCTGGGACCCTGGAGCTGTGAAGCAATTGTGCTATCCACAGTGCTACCGTGCTGCCCATTATGTTCTGCCACCAGCTGGGGAAGAGGGGGTGAGTGGAGGGTTGGGAGGGGGGGGGGGGAGGGGGGGGGGGGGGGGGGGGGGGCGGGGGGGAGAGTGTGAAATTGAAGGAACGGGATTCCTGCTGGGTTTCCGCCTACCCCAACCGCATAGTGATTTTACCCTGGGGCGGGCAAGGTCTCGGACGGGTAGCCAAGCCTTGCCCCAGTTGAGGCCCTTAAGTGGCCGATTATTGGCCACCTAAGGGCCTTTACCCGCCCACCCTCAATTTACAGCCTATTGGGAGAAATGAACATCTATGGGGGAAGCTCGGTCAATAACAGCTTTAGTTGGAGGAGGGGTGGGTACCTCCGTCAGAAGCCCCTTCTGAAGTCAGCTGCACATCCCTTTCCTCCCATAAGATCTGGAGGCTTCTGGACCTCCTTTCCCCACCTGTCTTGCCTTCAAGGCCTCAAACACTTCCCACTCTCACATCCAGGTCTTCCCTCCCCTCACTGTCCTGGCTCCTCTTGAACCTACACAGGCCTCTGGCGCCCACACCTCATCTCCGACGTCCTCCTGCATTTCTTCTTCAGCAAACTCCAGCCCACTCCAGCACTGTTGCCGCCGGCACCGGAAAGCTCCAGCCAATCAGACTGGCTGGCAGCTCTCTCAGGTGTGGCCTCCTCCCGAGTGAGGGGCAGAAGTCCCCCCCCCGCAGCCACTCAGTCGAGTGTGAAATGGCGGCGGGGCACTCCGAGTCGGTGGAGATGAGGGGAAGCGAGATGCTGCCATCCAGAAAATTCAGGCCCATGGGTTTAGCCTCGACATCTGTGGTTCAGTGGACAGGCGCTCTTACCCCTGAGCCTGAAGCTTGTGTGTTGAAGTCGCACTCAAAGAGACTTGAACATGCAATGTAGGCCGATAATTCCAATGCAGTGCTGAGAGAGCGCTGCACTTTTGGAACTTCACATAGACATGGACTGCAGCAGTTCAAGAAGGCTGTTCACCACCACCTTCTCAAGGGCAATCAGGGATGGGCATTAACTGCTGGCCGAGCCAGCAATACCCATATCCCATGTATTAATCTTTTAGATGAGATGTTACACCGTGGACCCGACTGCTTTCTCAGGTGTATGTGAAAGATCCCACAGCACCATTTTGGCAGTGAACAGGTGAGTGGTGCCCAGAGTCCCGGTCAATATTTATCCTTCAAGCAACATCAGAAAAAATGGATGATCTGGTCATGATCAAGGGGCTAGTTTGGCACAGTGGGCTAAACAGCTGGCTTGCAATGCAGAACAAGGCCAGCAGCGCGGGTTCAATTCCCGTACCAGCCTCCCCAAATAGACTCCGGAATGTGGCGACTAGGGACTTCTCACAATAACTTCATTAAAGCCAACTTGTGACAATAAGCGATTATTATTATTATTATTGCCGCATGTGGGAGCTTGCTGTGCACAAATTGGCTGCCGCGTTTACTGCACTGACCATACTTCAAAACTACTTCACTGTCCTGAAGTCAAGGAAGGCACTATAGGAACGCAAGACCGTGTTTCTTTTAATTTACTTCAAGTCCTCACCCTCTATCACCATTCTGTAGTCAGTGAACTCACGTGGGATGTATCAAAGCTGAACTTACCTTGTTAATCATAAGCATGCATTTGCCAATAAGAACTCAGAACTCTAGAGAAATCCCAAGTACATTTTGTAAGCTCATGGAGGCATTTCAAGAAAAGTATATTATTAGGCCGTTTGTATAATGATTGGGAAGGGAGTTTCAAAACAGTTTTACATACAGGCTGTGTCAGTCACACTCACCAATTTCACTATCAGCCACCCAAGCAGCTAAAGAGAAGTTCCAATTTGGTATGTATTTGTGAACACAAACTTTGAGCACGTCTTATAATCTTCAACCAACACTGGGATTCTAAAAGATTGAAGGGCAAAAATGAAACCAGAAGTGTCACCTTCATACAATTTAACCCTGTGATCCTGAAAGAAGAGAGGAATGTTAGACGGAAAAGACTGCTTTACACAAATGGACCTGACGGAATAAGCCTGACAATGGATTTTACAGCTTGTTTGTAAGACGCCGAAGGGAATTTATAGTGTTCAAGCAGAGCATTTGTAATTTTGGAAATGCAGCAGCCAATTTGAGCATAGCAAGGTCCCGCAAACAGCACTGCGATTAATGACTTGATTATCGGTTGCTTCTTAGTGATGTTGTTTGAAGTCTAATTATCGGCCAAAGAAATCCACTGCTCTGCTTTGAAATAGTGCCATGGGGTCCCTTACATCTACTCGAGAGAGACCAGTCGGGGTCTCCCTTTAATGTCACATCTGACGGATGGCACCTCTCACAGTGCAGCATTCTCTTCACACTGGGAGTGTCAAACAGGACTTTGTGTTCAAGTCACTGGGGTGGGATTTGAATCCACATCCTTTTGACCAGAGGGAAGAGTGCCTGCCGCCCACAGAGCCACAGCTACTAGGCTAACATCACAGCGAGCTGTTGTTTAAAGCCATTGATGAGGTATGGCGTGGAGATTAATCTTGTGCAGCCTTTTTAATATGGCAGTTTTATTCTGCTTTCTTTTCTGTTGCTGGACTTTGCCCCAGTGGACAGTGAGTGGGGCATTAAAAACAGTTCATATTTGTCACTGTTCTCACTAAAGGTTTCCTGACGTGAGAGTGATATTGGGGTGAAATGGGTTAGAGTTTGAGGGTCGGATGCATTGACTTGGCTCTAGGCGTTATTATTCCAATGTATTCCTGGCCAGCCTCCTACATTTTACCCTCTGTAAATTTAACATCACCCAAATGTCTTTGTGCCCTTACTCACACCGTGCCTCTTTCATCCACCACCCTTGCACTTGCTGACCTACACTGGCTTCTTGAACATTTCTAATGTTAATCGCACCACCATTGGAGGTTGTGCCTTCAAAGGCTGAGACCCGAGGCTCAGGATCTCCTCCTTTAAAACCTATGGGTGGGATTTTCTGGCCGTCCACGCTGGCGGGATGTCAGAGCCCTGCCGACGGTACACCCCCACCGAGGGGTGCGTTCAACAGGAAATCTCTACTGTCAATGGCGGGACCAGGAGATCCCGTCACCGGCCACTGGCAAGCTGCCCTTTGCGGCCGCAGAACAGGCCACGGAGGGGGAGGAAAATCCCGCTCTATATCTTTGATCAAATTTTTAGCCACCTGCCCTCGTGTCCCAATTTCACTCTGCCTACTGCATGCGGGTGTAATGGAAAGAAGACAAAACCTTTATTTATACAGCACCTATCTCAACGTCTCAAATCACCTTTAAAGCTAATGAAGTACTTTTGAGTTATCTCAGTTGGCTGGACGGCGGGTTTGCGATGCAGAGCGATGCCAACAGGTTCAATCCCTGTACCGGTTGGGATTACCATGAAGGCTCTCAAAGGGGAGAGCAGCCTATGGTCTGTGACTGTGGCGACTTTCACTTCTGAGTTGTATTCACTGGCACAATCTAGGCAATGTTATCAAACAGAGGAGCTGGCTCCTGGGGCCAAATGGCCTACTCCTGTTTTTTTTTTGGAATAATTTTTATTGAAAAATTTTGAATTTATACAACAATAACGCACCATAGTAAAATACCAAAAATAACAATAATATTAACAAACATAAACATTCGCCCCACCTCCATGAACAACACAGCATTTTAACAACAACGCAAATTAACACAATATAAAGTTACAGAATAGACACTACAATAAGGAACACCCCCCCCCCCCCCCCCCCCCCCCCCCCCCCTCCCCCCGGGTTGCTGCTGCTATTGACCAAGTTACCTATCTTTGAGCCAAGAAGTCCAGAAAAGGCTGCCATTGTTTATAGAACCCTTGTATTGATCCTCTCAGGGCAAATTTGACCCTTTCCAATTTTATAAATCCCGCCATGTCACTGATCCAGGTCTCCACACTTGGGGGCCTTGCATCCTTCCACTGTAGCAGAATCCTTCGTCGGGCTACTAGGGACGCAAAGGCCAGGACACCGGCCTCTTTCGCCTCCTGCACTCCTGGCTCTACCGCAACTCCAAACATCGCGAGTCCCCACCCTGGTTTGACCCTGGATCCAACCACCCTCGACACCGTCCCCGCCATCCCCTTCCAGAATTCTTCCAGTGCTGGGCATGCCCAGAACATATGGGAGCCTACTCCTGTTCTTAATATATATGTTTGCATGTGATTCTGGATGGGATAAGCCGGGCTTCATTGGCATTTGTCATCCATAATTACATTGCGAATGGAGAGTGCAGTCACGGCTGGGGTTCTGTTTATTTTGTTGCTAATGAAAGTTTACTGTGAGCAGAATTTGTTCGGTGGAATTGCTGAGGCAGGAGTGCACAATGGACTCAATGAACCAGTAACCTGTTTTATACTGCACATGTGTCTCTTAAATCTTTTCACATTGACTTCAATCTTGCCCTTTTGACTACTTACCTATTATCCCACTCTATCTTGATGCTTTTAGTGAGTTTATTTGTGGTATTGAAACATCATGATAAAGTTGATGTGGCACAGTAGACATTGAAGATGGTAAGAAACAGTGATCAGCAGTTTTCAAATTTGCTGATGAAGAAAACACAGAAGCAATTGTGAACTATTCAGTCTTTGTCCTCTGGCCTCCGAAAATATGTGTTGCACAGAGACACCTCAGGGCTCCAATGCTTCCCACTGACAGTGAAGACATAAGCTGTTCAATTGTTCCACAATGTATTGAATCTCTCCTCAAATATGAATTTACCATCACTGTGTTCATTTGGAGCAATGGACAGAACATGTTCATTGAGGGCTGGGGTAGTCGCTTAAATCAGTGTTTTCATCTGCGCAGTGCTATAAATAATGAATGGGATATCTTGCTCTCAAATTAACAATATTACATAATGCTGTTAAAGTTTTTTCAAGATGGTTCCGGAGTGTGGCAACGCTCTGCGATCTCTCTCCCACAGATCCTCTTCCGATATCTCTTATAACTGTACTGACCTTTTAAAACTTAATTCTTACACTCACACTCTTCACCCGATGTCCGTGTCTATGTATTTACATTTGTATTTATCGTATGTCCTATGTTTTTCCATGTATGCAACTATCTATCTGGACTGTATGCAGAACAATATTTTTCACTGCACCTCGGCACACATGACAACACCAGCACTGTAACACAGTGGTTAGCACAGTTGTTTCACAGCTCCAGGGTCCCAGGTTCGAATCCCGGTTTGGGTCACTGTCTGTGCGGAGGCTGCATATTCTCCCCGTGTCCCCGTGGGTTTCCTCCGGGTGCTCCGGTTTCCTCCCACAGTCCAAAGATATGCATGTTAGGTGGACTGGCCATGCTAAATTGCCCTTAGTGTCCAAGACAGGTTAGGTAGGGTGACTGGGTTATGGGGATAGGGTGGAGGTATGAGCTTAGAATGCCCTTTCCAAGGGCCGATGCAGACTCGATGGGCCCAGGTTCGATTCCCGGCTGGGTCACTGTCTGTGCGGAGTCTGCACATCCTCCCCGTGTGTGTGTGGGTTTCCTCCGGGTGCTCCGGTTTCCTCCCACAATCCAAAGATGTGCGGGTTAGGTGGATTGGCCAGGCTAAATTGCCCTTAGTGTCCGAAAAAAAAATAATGTTAATGGGGGTTGTTGGGTTACTGGTATAGGGTGGAGTAGGGTGATCATTGCTTGGCACAACATTGAGGGCCGAAGGGCCTGTTCTGTGCTGTACTGTTCTAAAGGTCTAAATTGTTGCTCTTAATATTAATGACCAATGCTGCATGGGTATTGGTCGGTGTTTGTAAGCAGAAGCCAAGAATGAATGTTATCATTTTACTGCGTCCTTTCTGTGATTGTTTGGTGGATCGATTAGGGAATCCTGAAAGAGGCAAAAATGATTGAGGAGGTGGGCAAAGGGGGAAAAAGGGGCCTGGAAACGGGAGAAGCATCAGGGAGCATGATTTCTCTCCCTGCCCCTGAGGGTATTAAGGCATCTGGAACTAAGGGATGTAAATGGAGTTAAGATACAGATCGACCATGATCTGACTGAACGGCGGAGGAGGCTTAAGGATTTTTTGAATGGCCTCCTTCTGATTCTATGTTGCAATGACAATTTACATTTGATTACAAGAGCCACAATATTAGGAAGATATTAGCAGGTTCCTCGGTGTCTGTGCCGGGGTCACGTGAGCCTCTGTGTGATGCTAAGTACCCTCAGCAGGGTTCTGTTTTCTCCACGGCAGCAGTGACTCTTACACACACACCAACAGACGTCACTGCTATCACAGCAGCTTTTTAACCCTGACATAATTGCCATCTGTCAGGTAAAAATCAGGGCCTTTAATTTTCTCTTGTGCGTTATTTTTAGTGAGTTGACCCAGGCAAATGCTTAGGTTCCCATCGACACAGTCATTAATCTCTTTTGCTTCAACTGTGCTAATGGCCATTTTGACATCTCCAGCACCTCAAGCCAGTTCCTATGAAACGGAGCAGGGTGGGAACTAAAACCCCAGTTGCCAGGGAAATAGCGATAGAAATTTGGCAACATATTGAGATGGTTCAACTCAAGGTTGGCACATGTCAACACAAGGAAGAAATGATTGAATTGTCGGCAACGATAAAATAAAAGATTAGATAATAACTTTGGAACATGCAAAACGAACAATCACAGCTGATATTTAAGCTTCCGGAAGGCCATCAATGCAATTGCCAACTCAACTATTCCCAAAATATGTAGGGCCAGATTCCCCGTTTCTGAGCATAGGTGAGGAGGATCCGTGGCCTTTTACGTGGAAAAAATCAGCGCTGCCCCCTCACCGATCCTGCGCCACGTAAAACTTCCAGCCTCCATTAAATAAACAATCGGATAATGGAACAACCGGATAATGGCCAGGACCATGGCCGCACATGCACATGCGGACCCGATCTGCCAGGTAGTGCTCCCCTGGCCACCCCCTGGCCACACCCCACCAGTGCTCCCCAGTCCCAGCGGAAGCACCCGCCCCCGGCCAGCAGCATGGCTCCTGCCCGGCTGTGGTGGCGCTGGGCACAGTCTGCAGCCGCCACGCCGGGTTCCCGCACGGCTGAGACCACAAGTGAACCGCGCCGTCGGGAAATCGGCCTATCGGGGGAAGACTTTCAGGTGGCGCGCTGAGGCCTTCCCAATGGTGCGCAGCACACGTGATACGGTTTTGAAGGGGATGGGGCAGCACTGTAGCATAGTGGTTAGCACAGTTGCTTCACAGCTTCAGGGCCCAGTTTCCTCCCACAGTCTAAAGATGGGCTGGTTAGGTGGATTGGCCATGCTAAATTGCCCTTAGTGTCTAAAACTAAAAGGTTAAATGGGGGTTACTGGGTTACGGGGACTGGGTCGATACGTGGGCTTGAGTAGGGCTCTCTTTGTAAGGGCTGGTGCAGACTCAATGGGCCAAATGGCCTCCTTCTGCACTGTAAATTCTATGATTCTATGAGCATATGAAACCTGCCCCCGATTTTGGCCTCAAAAGGGATTCCCCGCCCGATTGCCAATTACGGAATCCAGGTTGGGAAACGGAGAATCTCACCCATATTTTCTCCAACACATATAGACTTGCAATTGTGCCATGAATTCTGTGTGAAATTTGCATTCGGAATAATAAGACAAAACCCTTTATTTGCAATGCTTGTGAACTTTACAGGATCCTTGCATCAGGCTCTACCCCCAAGTGACTGGAGGCAGTCACTTGGGGGTAGAGCCTGGCGCAAGGACAATTCTTTCCAATGGCAAATTGGATAATTTGTGCAGATGGTTTTGAAAATATCTCAACTCGCAAATAAATTGACGTCTTTTTGCCACGTGCGCCAACACGGAAAATGCAGTGGAGCTGCCTGGGTGAAGTTAATTGATTTATTAGTCATTTTGAAACACCGCTGAGTATGCGTGCAGCACGGTAGCACAAGTGGATAGCACTGTGGCTTCACGGTGCCAGGGTCCCAGGTTCGATTCCCCACTGGGTCACTGTCTGTGCAGAGTCTGCACGTTCTCCCCGTGTATGTGTGGGTTTCCTCCGGGTGCTCCGGTTTCCACTCACAGTCCAAAGACGTGCAGGTTAGGTGGATTGGCGATGATAAATTGCCCCTTCGTGTCCAAAAAAGGTTAGGAGGGGTTATTGGGTTACAGGGATAGGGTGAAAGTGAGGGCTTAAGTGGGTCAGTGCAGACTCGATGGGCCGAATGGCCTCCTTTGGCACTCCATGTCTACGTTCTATTTTATATGCTAATTCTAGTCCATGTCAATCACAAGGAGCTGCAAATCCAATTACAAAAACCAACAGGGAAACTTTGAAATATTAACATGTGCAGATTAACAGACTGTGGAAGGGGCCAATTTAATTTCTCTGATTGTTGATTAAATCGTTAAACAAGATTATTTTAGGGTGGCAGCGCTACAGAGAAACTAACAACATGCATTAGAAAGAAACTGCATTTAAAGGTCCAGCTTTAACATAAAGGAGTTCCTTTTTGCATTTGTCACTCTATAGCATGCTCAGATTATCATTAGTTCTGGCCGGTGATCTTATCTCCTGTGAGTGCACTGGGAATGATTTGCGTCATGTGCGGCAAGCTTATCTTGGCTTTCCAGTATTGTGGTGAGATGAGTGGGAGCACTGCCATTGGTGCAGAGCATTGGTTTCCCATTGGCTCTGGCTGGTCATGTGCCTCTCGTCTGATTGGCTGGGACTAGTCATGTGACTGCTCACCAATTGGTCGAGAAGCAAGTAGGCCCCGCCTCCAAAGCGGGGTATAAGTACCCAGGTTTCCCGGCGGTAGGCCTTTCTCTGTAGTCGACCACCGGGCTAACAACTAGCTGATTAAAGCCACAGTTTGGATCTTCATCGTGTCTCACGTCCAATTGATGGTACATCAATTTAATCAGCTAGAACTTTGGAATGGAGCTACGCATCAAGCCTGACTGCCTCCGCACCAGCCCGCATGCTTCAAATGCGCCTGCAATCTTTAAACATTGGCAGGCGTGTTTCAACAGTTACCTGACAACTGCAGCCGGCAAGCCCACCAAGGAGCAGAAACTCCACATCCTCCATTCGTGCGTGGGAACGGCGGTATATTCAATGATTGAGGACGAAAGTGATTATGACGCAACCATGGATATCCTGAAAGGACACTTTCTCTGGCCCGGTCAACGAAGATTACGCTCGGCATCTCCTGACGACTAGACAACAGTTACCTGATGAGTCACTCGACGAGTTCTACCAGGCCCTCACGGCTCTAGGGAGAATGGGCGCCTGTCCCCAAGTTTCTGCGACTGAACACATGGAACTTTTAATTAGAGACGCTTATGTTGCCGGCATGCAATCCTCCTCTATCCGCTAACGATTGCTGGAGAAGAACACCCTCAGCCTAGCTGAGGCATGGACCCTTGCAACCTCCCTGGAGGTCGCCGACCTGAACGCCCGCGTATACGCCCCCGGCCGCGCAGCAACCCCCTGGATTTCATGGCACGCGCCACCCCCGTCCTCCGTTGACCCCGACCATCCCCCCCCCAGGCCTGCGCTGCGGGACGCTCCGACAAGCTATCGGGGCACCATTGCTATTTTTGTGGCCTCTCCAAACACCCCTGCCCGCGCTGCCCGGCCCGCTCCGCTCTGTGTAAGAGGTGCGGGAAGAAGGGCCACTACGCGGTGGTCTGCCAGACCAAGTTGGTCACTGCTGTTCCGTGCAACGACCGCGGATCTCTCCCCCGGACCCCCCCAGTGCCCCGCGCCGCGCACCGACCTCTCCGGCCCGCCTCCCGGCCCCCACAACAGGCCCACTGTCTCCCCTACCCCAGCTCCCGGCTGCCCTGACCGGCCCGCAGACGCCGCTGACACTGCCCCCAGCCGCCACGAGGTTCCCACGGGCGCCGCCATCTTGGGGCCCCGGCTCCACGTGTGGGTCCTGGGCGCCGCCATCTTGGGCCAACACGGAAGGCCCTGCCAGCGATTACTCTGCCACCGAGGATGACCTGGAACTCTCGCCAGGACTTGCTTCCATCACACTCGACCAGTCGCGACCACGCACGCTCGCCAAGACTACGACAACGATCCAGCTCAACGGACACAAGACGAAATGCTTACTGGACTCCGGGAGCACGGAAAGTTTCGTCCACCCCGACACGGTAGGACGCTGCGTGCTCCCCATCCATCCAGTTAAGCATAAGATCAAATTGGCCTCGGGTTCGCACTCCGTCCAAATCACCGGGTGCTGCATAGCGGACCTCACGGTCTAGGGGAGGGTATTCGAAAACTTGAAACTCCTCATTCTCCCCCGTCTATGCGCTCCGTCACTCTTGGGCCTGGATTTCCAGTGCAACCTGCAGAGATGACCTTCCAATTCGGTGGCCCTATTCCCCCCCTTACTGTCTGCAGCCTTGCGTCCCTCAAAGTGGACCCACCTTCCTTGTTTGCTAATCTCACCCCAGATTGTAAATCTGTCGCCACTCGGAGCAGACGATACAGTGCCCAGGACCGGACCTCCATCATGTCCGAGGTCCAGAGGCTCATTAAGGAAGTAGTTATCGAGGCCAGCAACAGTCCCTGGCGAGCCCAAGTGCTGGTAGTTCGGACAGGGGAGAAAAATCGGATGGTCATTGATTACAGTCAGACCATCAACAGGTTTACGCAGCTGGACGCGTATCCTCTCCCCCGTATTTCCGACCTGGTTAACAGGATCGCGAAATACAAAGTCTTTTCCATGGTGGATCTTAAGTCCGCCTATCACCAGCTCCCCATCCGCGCGAGTGACCGCAAGTACACCGCGTTTGAGGCAGATGGGCGCCTCTACCACTTCCTCAGGGTTCCATTCGGTGTCACAAATGGGGTCTCGGTCTTCCCACGGGAGATGGACCGAATGGTCAACAAGCACGGGTTACAGGATACCTTCCCGTACCTCAATAACGTCACCATCTGCGGCCACAACCAGCAGGACCATGACATCAACCTTCAAAAATTCCTCCAAACCGCAAAACTCCTTAATTGAACCTACAATAAGGATAAGTGCGTGTTTAGCACCGACTGTCGAGCCATCCTCGGCTACGTAGTGCGTAATGGAGTGATAGGCCCCGACCCCGAATGCATGCGCCCCCGATGGAACTCCCTCAAAGCCCTCAAGCACTGCCTGGGCTTCTTCTCCTATTACGCCCAGTGGGTCCCCAACTATGCCGACAAAGCCCACTCCCTCATCCAGTCCGCCTCCTTTCCCCTGTCAATGGAGGCCCGCCAGGCCTTTAGCCGCATCAAAGCGGATATCGCAAAGGCCACGATGCATGCTATCGACGAGTCCCTCCCATTCCAAGTCAAGAGCGACGCGTCTGACGTAGCTCTGGTGGCCACCCTGAACCAAGCGGGCTGACCCGTGGCCTTCTTCTCACGAACCCTCCACGCTTCTAAAATCCGCCACTCCTCAGTGGAAAAGGAGGAACAGGCCATAGTCGAAGCTGTGCGATATTGGAGACACGATCTGGCCGGTAGGAGGTTTACCCTCCTCACAGACCAACGGTCAGTGGCTTTTATGTTCGATAATTCACAGAGGGGCAAGATCAAGAACGACAAGATCTTACGGTGGCGGATCGAGTTGTCCACGTACAACTACGATATCTTGTATCGTCCTGGTAAGCTCAACGAGCCTCCCGATGCCCTATCCCACGGTACCTGCGCCAGCGCGCAGATTGACCGCCTCCGCTCCCTCCACACGGACCTCTGCCATCTAGGGGTCACCCTTTTTTTACCACTTTATTAAGACCCGCAACCTGCCCTACTCCATTGAGGAAGTCAGGACTGTCACCAGGGACTGCCACGTCTGCGCCGAGTGCAAACCGCACTTCTACCGACCCGAACAAACTCATCTGATCAAGGCATCCCGCCCCTTTGAACGTCTCAGTATAGACTTCAAGGGTCCCCTCCCCTCCAACAACCATAACACATATTTCTTGAGTGTTATTGATGAGTACTCCCGCTTCCCTTTCACCATTCCCTGTCCCGACATGACCACAACAACCGTCATAAAGGCCCTCCTATCCATCTTCTCCCTGTTCGGTTACCCCGTGTACATACAGAGCGATCGGGGGTCCTCCTTTATGCGTCAATTCCTGCTCAGCAGGGGCATAGCCTCTAGCAGGACGACCAGTTATAACCCCCGGGGTAACGGTCAGGTCGAGCGGGAGAATGGCACCATTTGGAAGACCATCCTGCTGGCTCTACGGTCCAGAGATCTCCCTATTCCCCGTTGGCAAGAGGTCATCCCCGGTGCTCTGCATTCAATCCGGTCTCTCCTATGTACTACCACTAATCTAACACCTCATGAATGTCTTCTTGTTTTCCCTAGGAAGTGGTCCTCAGGATCCCCTCTCCTGACCTGGCTGGCCACCCCCGGGCCCATCTTGCTCCGGAAGCATGTGCGGGCGCACAAGTCCGACCCGTTGGTTGAGCGAGTCCAGTTACTCCACGCCAACCCGCAGGATACGGTCTCGCTCCGGGACCCGCCGGCGTGCGGCCTCCCCTCCCTACATCAACACCTCCCCCCCACAATCCCGATTCCCCCCAGCACCCCCCGCGCCCCCACGACCCAGCGCATATACCCCCCCTTTCCCAATTACAGCGTCTCCACCACCGGCCCGGGGTACGGAGACACAACTACAACAGGCGCTCCCGGAGGCAAGGACGACCATCGGCCCGACGTCACCGGCTCCACTGCGATGGTCCTCCAGAACACCACGGGCACTCGACAGGCTGATCGTGTCCATCTGATGCAACCATGGGACTTTATTGGACTCTATTGTAATTTTCTTTGCATCCTAATGTAGTATTTAGTATTGTTTATTTTGCCATGAGCCAGTGGGCAGCCCACATCTTCTCGATTGTTTCTACTCATACCACCAGTCCTCAGACCCCCCCCCTCTCTCTTCCCCTTACTCTCCCCCCCGCCTTCTTTCTCCACAAGGGGTGAATGTGGTGGTATGAACGTGAGCACTGCCATTGGTGCAGTTCATTGGTTTCCCATTGGCTCTGGCTGGTCATGTGCCTCTCGTCTGATTGGCTGGGACTAGTCATGTGACTGCTCACCAATTGGTCGAGAGGCAAGTAGACCCCGCCTCCGAGGCGGGGTATAAGTACCCAGGTTTCCCGGCGGTCAGCCTTTCTCTGTAGTCGACCACCGGGCTAACAACTAGCTGATTAAAGCCACAGTTTGGATCTTCATCGTGTCCAATTTATGGTACATCAGGTATCTTGGCTAAAGGGCGGGGTGAAGGAAATCGTGGAGTCACCAGATGCCACAATTGAGGAATGCAAAGGATGTGAAATCTAACTTGAAAAGTTGCTGGACGAGGTGCTAAGATAGGCTAGACCAGGGGAACGGGGACAAGCCATTTGGCCCGTTAGCTTTGCACCGCTGGAATGTTGAGGGCAGTGTCATATCAACATAGAAACCGCAGTATAACTGGCCCACTGGGGAATATCAGGCAACTGGAGGGAATGTAGCATTCGATGTCAGGAGCTGTGATTAAAGATTTCCTCCTGACTGTTGGAATGGACCAGATGTGGAATATTTACTGAAGCCTTCTCGTGAGAGATAATTACAAACAGCATTGTAAAATAAAACCTGAAAGACAATTACAAACAGCACCGGCAGAAAACAGGCTTGCGGTGAATTTGCCATCTTTCACTGTCAATTTCTATTCCTGTTCACTGCGAGTAAATGAACTGCAAATGATTTTATTCAACCGAAAACAAGCTGAGAACAAATTAGTTTTCAGGTAACTTTCATCGGTATTGGAGTTCATTTAATAGCGACTTTTCACAAGCGCCCAGTCTTGTTATTGTGAGGGTTCTGTTTGGTGCCACTGGCACTGTTGGCAGGCTAATGGGTCGTGCAGCAACTGGGAAGTGACAAACAGAAGCTCAAACACACAGGCTTCACACAAAGCTTACACTTGGGAGTTGTCACTTCTGGTTGGATGTATTTCTGAAGGTTTAACCCTCTGCCCTCAACCATTCCCATTCCAGTCAAACTGCACTTTCATCCCACCTGCCTGGTGTTTCTCCAAAACGCGTATTGTTCGAAGAAAATTAAAAAAAAAAACCCCTATTTTCTTTTTTAACGTCCCTCCGGATTTTTCTCCTGCTGATGATTGCAGCATTGTCCAGGAGATTAATCGACTATGGAGATACCAGGATAATCATGGAGCATTGCCAGATACTAACTGGCACAGGGTGCGCCTGTGCTGGCATCTATGGGCAGGGGTCAATGCCAAAGTATTAGTTAGTTCTACCTCAGAGCTAGGCAAACCCTCTAGTTTTACATCCCTCCTGGCCATTCATGCTCAAACAGGTAAGGGTGGTGTCCCCGAAGTGAGTCACGGTCTTTGGAAAGAATCCCTGAACTTTTAGGCATGTTTCCATCCATTAAGGTACCATTGCCTTGGGTGGCACGGTGGCGCAGTGGTTAGCACTGCTGCCTCAGGGCGCTGAGAATCCGGGTTCGTTCCCGGTCACTGTCCGTGGGGAATTTGCATATTCTCCCTGTGCCTGCATGGGTCTCACCCCCACACCCCAAAGAGGTGCAGGTTAGGTAGATTGGCCACGCTAAATTGCCCCTGAATTGGAGAAAAATTTGGGTACTCTCAATTAAAGACAAAATGGCCTTGTCCGAGTAGAAAAGTGAGCTTGACATTTTGCGTTGGCGATGCGCATACAGAACGAATGACATCTGCGTGCAGCCCAGTACATGCCCATATGGGGAGGGAGTGTGCACTCCATACTGAATAAGCAGAAGTTAGGATGTGTAAATTTCTCAGTGATTTGGTTTGGGGACATGCATGTCAGCCACCCAACTGAACAAAACAAAACACATTCCAATGCTCATGCAGCATACAGCAAGCTTTAATGATTATACTTTGATGTGTGGAGTTCTTTGAGGTTATGAGTGTGCTCGAGCCTTCAACTGTAATTTGCAGCTTGAGTGTGTACTTTGTTGGAATCTGTATACGCATGGTCAGCACGGCCATCCTCATCCTAATCCTAAATGGCTGACCGCATATTTTGAGACTATGATCCGTGGTTCTGGACAGAGCAGCCAGGCAACAAGTTGCTCAGTGACTGCCCTATCGGGCTCTATTTTGGCTAATTTTACCCTGTCACCTCGCTTGAGGAAGAGCACATTTTCCTCCAGATCTCAACCCTAGGTCTTTTGGGTGCTGTACACATTGCTGAGCCCAGTTGGCACTTATTTCCATTAAGGTTGACAGAAACTCCCATGGACATTGCCTGGCGTGACATTACTGCCTAGGCTTGTACACGAGGAATAGCTGATTGAACAAGGGTGTGTGGAATGGCTAACACTCAGGGAACCAAAATCCAGCTGCCGTGAGCCCTTACTAATACATAGACACCGAGATATCAGCCAGACTATTCCTCATATATCCGTCAGCGCAAGAAATGTGCCTTACGCTATTGTAAACACATGATAACTCATTACTATCAATGCCTCCCTCTGCCAGGGATTAGTGCAAAGTAATAGGGGTGCCCGGTTTTCCTTGTTAGATTTATATCTGTGTATCATAGAGCTCCAATATTTTAGCAATAATTGTGTGTTGAAGCACTTACACAAGGGTTTATTAGAAATGGACAACTGTGCTTAGGGCTATAAATCATGTGATACAATTACCTAATGCTCATAAAGATTAATGCAGAGTCTGTTAGCTCCTGGAGTGCTGAGCATTCCTTCCATGAAGGCAGTGTTATAGTGTCATGTTGGAGCTCGTCCAAGCACGAGCAAATTATGTTGAAGTGTTGGTTAATAATTGTGCCTACAATGATTAGACATTGATGTATAATAAACGTATGATCCATCATTGAGCAAGCCGGCGACGGGGATGATTGAAGCTGATGGTGGATGTAGTTCTTTACACAGAAGGTGAGCAACAGCTGGGAGAGGTTTGGAGGAAGGGCAGTGGAGCATGGGAGACTGACTCGTTTAAAGTGTAGCCAAACGCTGTAAGGGTGAGCAGACAGAGCTGTCAGAATCAACAGATTGATGGCTTCCTTCATCCAAAGCGATCTTCTAATCTTCGATACTGATGTAAATCATAGTGCTGTTATGAAGCTCAAAGCATTTACAACTTGATCAGCCCCCCCCCCCCACCACCACCATCATCCCCCCCCCCCCCCCCCCCACCACGAGCGCATTCTGCCTGCAATATGTACTATTTGCAAGATGCACTGCAGCAACTCACAAGGACATTTTTGATTTAGATTTGATTTATTGTCACGTGTACAGAGGTACGGTGAAAAGTATTGTTCTGCGTACAGTCCAGACAGATTGTTGCATCCATGAAAAACATAGGACATACCTAAATACACAATGTAAATATATAGACACAGGCTTCGGCTGAGCATACAGAGTATAGTACTGCTCAGGATAGAAGATGTGTGGAGAGATCAGCTCAGTCCATAAGAGGGTCATTCAGAAGTCTGGTGGCAGCAGGGAAGAAGCTGTTTTTGAACCTGTTAGTGCGTGTTCTCAGACTTTTGACCGATGGAAGAGGTTGGAAGAGAGGCAGCGGGAGGTGTAGACAGAGTCAATGGATGGGAGGCAGGTTCGCGTGATCGATTGGGCTGTGTTCACGGCTCTCTGTAGTTTCTTACAGTCTATATAAGAAATAGAAACAGGGGGCGAAATTCTCCAACCCCCCCCCCCCCCCCCCCCCCCCCCCCCCCCCCCCCCCCCCCGCGATGGCCCGAAGTCCCGCCGCTGAGAGGCCAGTCCCGCCGACGTTGTTTCAACCACCTCTGGTGGCGGTGGGATTGGCGGCGGGAGTGGGCCCCCGAGGTCCCGGGTGGGGCGCGGGGCGATCGGACCCCGGGGGGTGCCCCCACGGTGGCCTGGCCCCCGATCGGGGCCCACCAATCGGCGGGCAGGCCAGTGCCGTGGGGGCACTCTTTTTCTTCTGCCGCCACCACGGCCTCCACCATGGCGGAGGCGGAAGAGAACCCCCCCTACTGCGCATGCGCTGGTGGTGACGTCAGCGGCCGCTGACGCACCGGCGCATGCGCGAACCGGCGAAGGCCTTTCGGCCAGCCCCGGCACCGGGCGGCGGGCGTCAAAGGCCGTTGGCGCTGGTTTTGGCGCCAGTCGGCATGGCGCCAACCACTCCGGCCCGGGCCTAGCCCCTAAACGTGCGGAGAATACTGCACCTTTGGGGAGGCCCGACGCCGGAGTGGTTGGTGTCACTCCACTACGCCGGGACCCCCCGCCCCGCCGGGTAGGGGAGAATCCCGGCCAGGGTTAGGCCATTCAGCTCCTCGAGTCTGTTCTATCATTCAGTAAGATCATGACTGGTCTGATTCTGCTCTCAATTTTACCTTCCTGGTTGCCTTCTTTGAATAGCACTTCCAAAACCATGGCTTCTGCTATGTAGAAGGGTAACAGCAGCTTCTGCATAGGAACACCACCCATGTTCTCCTCCAAACCACATGCCACACTGACTTGCTCCTTCACACTTGCTGGGTCAAAATCCTGGAGCAAATTCACCAACAGGACTGTTTTTGTACCTCCTCCACATGGACTGCCTGCTGTTCAAAAAGGTTTCTCACCACTTCTCAATGGCAATTAGGGATGGGCAATAAAGGCCAGCCTTGCCAACCATGTCTGCATCCCAATTGCATAAAAAAACTAACTTGCAAGGTTCACAAACAGTGATGTGATAATAATCAGCTAATCAGTTTTAGTGATGCTGGTTGAAGGATAAGTATTGGCCCAGGACACTGGGCGGGGGGGGGGGGGGGGGGGGGGGGGTGCATTCCCCCATTCCCCCATTCCACCTGTTCTTCCTCAAAATGGGGCCTGCGATGTCGACCTGAGAGAAACACAACAGTTTAATGTCTCACCTCTCAGACAGTAACTCTAGGTTTATGACATTAGGTTTAAATAGGAAAAAAAGCAAATTGTTTTAAAAGTACATGGTCAGTTTGCTCTTCCATCTTGTCATGGTTAAAAATTCCAGGAAAGGATGCAGGACAACACCGACTAGACTGAATCATCTCTACATGCCTGTCTCATTGCGTGAAACCAACACCACCAGAAAAATGAATTATCCAGTATCCTCTGTGAAAGAAACACTCATTGGACTTTGATTCTGAATCTGGAACCAATGTGGGTGCACGGATCTGGGTGCAATGGGTGAATTGCATGCGAGCTCCAACTCCAACTCCCCCTCACTGGACGAGATCCATATCTGAATATTTAAATCAGTGAATACTCAGACATCGGATTCACCCAGTGCCCAGTACTCAACGACCATGCCCAGGAGATCATAGAATTTACAGTGCAGAAGGAGGCCATTCGGCCCATCGAGTCTGCACCAGCTCTTGGAAAGATCTCACCAGGGTATCATTTAGTACTGGCCCACACAAATGTGAACCAGGCATTATGGCACCTGGGGGTTCTTTCAGGCCATTGGAGACCCCCGGATTGTCGGTACAGGGCAGGGTGGCACACTGACACACACCCTTGCACCTGGGCACCCTGGCCCTTCCAGAGTACTCAGCTGGCATTGCCAGGGTGCCAGGTT
Source organism: Scyliorhinus canicula (assembly GCF_902713615.1). Lineage (NCBI taxonomy): Eukaryota > Metazoa > Chordata > Chondrichthyes > Carcharhiniformes > Scyliorhinidae > Scyliorhinus > Scyliorhinus canicula. The sequence continues at coordinate 22,451,667 of NC_052160.1, forward strand.
GGCAGTGACAGGGGTCAGGGTTGGGCCCTGGGGGCCTTGCCACTTGGAGATGGGGTGGGGGGTTTCCAGGGGCCTCCCCAAGTTTGGAAGGGTGGTGGGAGGCCTGAATGGGCAGGAGGGGCCTGAATGGGCAGGGGGGGCCTGAATGGGCAGGAGGGGCCTGAATGGGCAGGAGGGGCCTGAAAGAGCAGGAGGGGCCTGAATGGGCAGGAGGGGCCTGAATGGGCAGGAGGGGCCTGAATGGGCAGGAGGGGCCTGAATGGGCAGGAGGGGCCTGAATGGGCAGGAGGGGTCTGAATGGGCAGGAGGGGTCTGAATTGGCAGGAGGGGCCTGAATGGGCAGGAGGGGCCTGAATGGGCAGGAGGGGCCTGAAAGAGCAGGAGGGGCCTGAAAGAGCAGGAGGGGCCTGAAAGAGCAGGAGGGCCCTGAATGGGCAGGAGGGGCCTGAATGGGCAGGAGGGGCCTGAATGGGCAGGAGGGGCCTGAAAGAGCAGGAGGGGCCTGAATGGGCAGGAGGGGCCTGAATGGGCAGGAGGGGTCTGAATGGGCAGGAGGGGCCTGAATGGGCAGGAGGGGTCTGAATGGGCAGGAGGGGTCTGAATGGGCAGGAGGGGTCTGAATGGGCAGGAGGGGAAGATCAAAATGGCACCCTGATCTGCAAGCAACCTTTCCTGTTCAGCTTGCCCGCAGGAATGACACAAGTGTGGCCTCTGCGGAGAGAAACTCCTGAGGCCAAAATAAACAGCAATGTGCGGTTGTAGAGTTGGGTGTTTCACCCTGCTGCAGCTGCAGAGAAACACCCCACCAAACACACCCAAAGTCGGGCATAGACTTTATCGGATGAATCTCCCCTTCCGTTATTTCTAACTTCACCAACCAGCTTGAATCCTGTTAAATACCCCACATTCATGGGTAAGATCAGATTTTGATCTGATTTATTTATTGTCACATGTACCAACGTATTTTTCTGCAGCCAAGAAAACATTCACAATATGTACACAGTAGACGACAAAACAATAGTCGATTATTTACAGTGAATGCGAAAAGGTACACAGTACATCGACAAATACATAATTAGTTATAGTATGGGACAAAATAACAAAGCAAATATGATATAAGCAAGAGCAGCATAGAGCGTCGTGAATATTGTCTTATAGGGAACAGATCAGTCTGAGGGAGAGTCATTGAGGAGTCTAGTAGCTGTGGGGAAGAAGCTGTTCCTATATGTGGATGTGCGGGTCTTCAGACTTCTGTATCTTCTGCCTGATGGAAGGGTCTGGAAGAGGGCAAAGCCTGGGTGGGAAGGGTCTCTGACAATACTATCTGCCTTCCTGAGGCAGTGGGAGGTGTAGACAGGTGTAGAGAGGAGCTTGTTAGCTTATGGATGATTCTTTTCTCGTTTCTCACCACTTGTTCTTCCCTCTCCCTCTTGTATTCTCAGTGTAGTTGAACTAACGCACATATATTGACACTGGCTCGTACAGTAAGCCATTCTTTCTCAGAGCCACAAACTGTAGAACTTCTTAAGCCCCTCAAACATCCCGTCGAGAACACATGAGCTTTTAAAACCCAAGTTCGGGAGCACTTAACCACATCATATTGATTTAGCTCATCTCCTCTCTCATTTCCTTCAAACATTTGGCCTTAACTCTTCACCGGCTCGTCTTAATTTGGTTTGAAATATCTGCTTTAATAATCAGTCCACACCTGTGTTTGTGTCGAAATTTCTAGGACATTTCATTCACGTTTTATGGAGACGTGAACCAAATTACTGAGATTCCTTTGCTAATCGTCCTTAAGCCTGGGAATGTGAGTAATTGATCTCGGAGGCCTGTGGTGATCCACCAGGTATCTATTATTGTCAGCCTGTTTAATGAAGGATTTGGACAGTTGCATAACTTTTGTTCCGACGAATCACACATAGTTTCAATGTGGTTTCTCAAAACTGGAGGTGTACTGTGAGACCAAATGATGGGAGGAAACGATTATGATAGCTATTATAAATCACCCATTACTACATTTCATAGACAGGAGCTCCTAGATCCTCAGAGACACTCGAGGGTTAATTATCCTGGTTTAGTGGTTGCTGCATGTTTTTGTCCATTGTCAGTAAGACATTTATTTTGTTCTAATGAACTGTAGTCAAAGGTTTATTATTCAGTAAGGATATAGATTTCATGCGATTAATTTGCACTGTGCAATCGCAATATAATGCACACTGTATAATACTCTCAATATAATACTCCCGGTACAATAATTTCATTATAATAATCACTGTATAATAACCTCAATATAATGCTCTCTGGGTAATATTCTTTGGATATTAATCCTTGTATGATAACAGTCTCTGGATAACACTGCTTTCTACCAATGAGGCCCAAGTCAGGAGTGTGATGGAATACTCTCTACTTGCCTGGGTGGGTGCAACTCCAACAACACTCAAAGTTCAATACCATCCGGATAAAGCAGTACACTTGATTGACAGCCCATCTGCCTCTTTAAAATGTAACTCCCACCACTGTTGGTACACAGTGGTTGCAGTGCCTTACATCCAGATACAACGCAGCAACTCTGCAAGGTTCCTTCCACAGCACCTTGCAAATCCACAACCTCTACCACCAAGAAGGACAAAGGCAGCAGCTGTTTTGGGGCCACCATCCACCTGGACGTTTCCCTCCAAGTCACCCCCCCATCCTGACTTGGAAGTATTTTTAAAAATAAATTTAGATTACCCAATTATTTTTTTCCAATTAAGGGGCAATTTTAGCGTGGCCAATACACCTACTCTGCACATTTTTGGGTTGTGGGGGCGAAACCCACACAAACACGAGGAGAATGTGCAAACTCCACACAGACAGTGGCCCAGAGCCAGGATCGAACCTGGGACCTCGGTGCCGTGAGGCAGCTGTGCTAACCACTAGGTCACCGTGCTGCCCGCTGACTTGAAAATATGAAGGTGCTCCTTCACTGTCACTGGGCCGCAATCTTGGCACTCCCTCCCTAACCGCACTTTAGGGACTACCTTCTCAAGGGCGATTAGAGATGGGCAACAAATGCTGGCCGTGTCAGTGATGCTCACATCCATGAACAGGTAACAAAGAAAACCTCTCTCATCTAGCAATCTCATTTTGAATCCAGGCTCTCAGCCACGTGTTCCTGGCCGGTGGGCGGCGTCGCGCTGTCCTCTGGCGGTGGGATTCTCTGCTCCTGCCGCTGTCAATGGGAATTTCCATTGAAGCCATGCAATGCCACTGGGAGACCCACAGGCGGGGTTGTGTTGCCAGTGGGACCAGACAATCCTGCCTTCAGTGAACGGACGGAGAATCCCGGCCAAGGTGAGGAACCATGATTTGTCCCATCAGCAAAGTGATTCTTTCAGAAGACATAAAAGCCATCAATCTGCACGATAGGGTCAGCTTTAACTGTGAATCTAATGTACAAGATGGAACATCTAAATACCACTGTGGTAGTATGACTAGGGGTATTATGGTACCTGGAAGTGTGAGCTACCATTGGTGCAGAGGACTCGCTGCCCATTGGCCCAGGTATGTCATGTGCCTCTCAACCGATTAGCTGAGAGGTAGGTAGCTCCGCCTACGAGGCGGGGTATAAGAACCCGTGTCCCCCGGCAGTCTGCCATTCTTCTGTACGTCTGCAGCCGGGTCCACTTCTTGTGTATTAAAGCCTATCGTTCGGACTTTATCTACATTTCATGTCCATTGATTGTGCATCGACCACATTGTTGTAATCCACCCCAGCGCTAACACTGACTCAGAGCCGAGGGAGAGAATACATGGGCACATTGTTCTTTTCTTATTTTGATTTCCGCTGCTGCCAAGTGCAGTAAACAGGGCCTACCATAGATTGTAGAGAAATTCCATCCTCCAGTAAGACAGGCAACAGGAACACCTTGTAGCTTTAGAAAAATGTCAAAGCTTTCAATGATATGAGCAGTGTTTACAACGTTGTGACACTTGTATTGCTGTTTTACAAGTAAAATATCTTCCAGTACACCTCGGGTACAGTAAAATACTGGAATCCTTGTTTGTGAGATGATCCTGTCATAACTTTGAGACAGCAAGATGCCTTGGCTAGAAAACACCAGTCCATTGTCAGTGAGGAGATATGACATTTTAGAGAGTGAGGACTTCCCAACAACAACAACAATAAGCATATTATATAACGTACAAAACATCCCAGGGCACTTTTCAAGGGTTTTATAAAACAAACTATGGCAACCAAGCTTCATAACAGGATATTAGGTTAGATTACCAAAAGGTTGGTCAGGGAGGTAGGTTTTAAGGACATCCCAAAGGCAGGAAGCAAAGAGGCGAGACAAAGAGTTTTAGCGGAGAATTCAACATTTTAGGACTGAGGCAACTGAAGGCCAACCACTGATGGGGAAACGAATCAAATCGGGGATACTGAAGAGGCCAGAATTGGAGGAGTGCACATATCTCGGAGAATTGTGGGGCTGGAGGAGATTGCTGAGATCAGAAAGAAGCATTGAACGAATTTTAAACAAGGATGAAAATTTTAAAATTGTGTGTTGCTTAACGGGGGACCGGTGTCGGCCAATGAGTACAGAGCGGTGATGGGTGAACAGAACTTGGAGTGCATTAAGACTCAGGCAGCTGCGTTTGGATGGCCTAGATGTTTACAGAGACTAAAGTGTGGGAGACCAGCCGGGTGCCCATTGGAACAGCCAAGTCTAAAGGTAACAAAGTCACGAGTACTCGAGTACAAGAGTTTCAGCAACACATGAGTTGGGACGAGGCAAAGTTGGGCAATGTTCTGGAACTGAGAGTTCATGAGCTTGGAAGCGCGGGCCAGACGATAAGACAGTGACCTTGCAGACCCATTTCCACTATCAGGTGGACCACCACTGTGACTTTGCTAGGAGTGGTGTCTCAAAAAATTAACCCCACTCTTCTAGGGTGCAGGAGGTGGGTCTGATGGTCGGCTTTTAAAAGGGACGTCATAGAGACATGTGGGCCGGATTTCCCCATCGCTGATGCCGGGATTCTCTGATCCCGCTGGTAGCTCACTCCCACCCGTGGGTTTCTTTGCGGCATGGGGCGTCTTCAGCAATGGGAGCAGAGAATCATGCTGCTGGCAAACAGTGCACTGCCACCTGCATTAAACATGGATTGTAATATAATACTTCTTTACTCCCCCCTTAGCTTAACAAGTATACACAGATATAAATATTAACAAAGGTACAGGCAGCTGGGAATGTTGCAATGTGCTTGGCATGGGAGGCATTACAGATCACATTCTTGCCAATTGCACGAACAGAACAAGTTATAACTTAAGCAAATGTGTCAAGTGGCAGCGCGGTAGCATTGTGGATAGCACAATTGCTTCACAGCTCCAGGGTCACGGGTTCGATTCCGGCTTGGGTCACTGTCTGTGCGGAGTCTGCACATCCTCCCCGCGTGTGCGTGGGTTTCCCCCGGGTGCTCCAGTTTCCTCCCACAGTCCAAAGATGTGCAGGTTAGGTGGATTGGCCATGCTAAATTGCCCTTAGTGTCCAAAATTGCCCTTAGTGTTGGGTGGGGTTACTGGGTTATGGGGATAGAGCGGAGGTGTTGACCCTGGGTAGGGTGCTCTTTCCAGGAGCCGGTGCAGACTCGATGGGCCGAATGGCCTCCTTCTGCTCTGTAAATTCTGTGAAGTGGAGGTTCCAGAAGAAAGGTTCTAGAAGACCTGAAATGTGGGGCAGAACCTTTTCAGCTTAAACATTTTCAGGTTTCAGGACCTTTTGCATCCTGTTGGCTGGGTGCAGAATGCTGCGATTTTGTGAGAGGCCGCTTCTGCGTTCACTGTCCAATTAAAGAGGTCGTTCCTGTGGCAAGAGGGCCAATCAGAGAGCCTGCAGCTCTGGATGGCCGGCAGTTCCTCTGGAAGAGGTGCGTGTTACTGAGGCAGGTGGGATTCTGCGAGGGTGCCTCAAAATGGAGGGGATTTGGGAAACATGTTGATAACGTGCCATTGCAAAATGCCCACAGCTGTCAGAGGCATTGGTGTGGAGGATTCTGAGCTCAGCAGGGGGTAGGGAGTTCTCTCCAAAACCGGGAAATTACTCCCACGTGGGGTGGGACCTTAATTGACAGGCCATCTCCATGGAGCGAGTCTCCTAACAAACTGGAAATTCACCCAGAGATGGGAAAACGTTCAGCGGGCAATCTGACATGTAACTTTCAAAGGTTCCCACCTTCCCTGCTTTCATGGCTACCTTCGCTGGCTTTCCACCCATGAACTCTGTTCTTCACCCCCCCCCACAGAAACTGCCTGACCTGCTGACTGTTTTCTAACAATTTCTGGTTTTCATTGCAACATGTTAGGTACTTGGGTTGAGTCCATGAGGGTGAACTGAAATGACCCTGTTCAAGCTGAGAAGGAATCTGATCTTGATGAAGTGACTGATGCACAAGTTAATTATTCTGCAGCTTGGCCTCCCATTACTTCTGAACAGAACAAAAACATTAACACTTGCGTGTCTCATTGGCGCAATTGCCTTCCCACCTGCCTTTCACCCTTTGCCCATCTTTGTTATTTTGTTTGTCTTCCATTCTTTCTTTCACTCTCTCTCTCTCTCCCATATGACAATTAACCAGAAGCAGCTCCAAGGAAATCTCTGGCCTTTGCTATCCTTTCAGCTATGACCCTAGTCAAATGGCCAAAATGGAGCAGGGGATGGTTTAGCTCACTGGGCTAAATCGCTGGCTTTGAAAGCAGACCAAGGCAGGCCAGCAGCACGGTTCAATTCCCGTACCGGCCTCCCCGAACAGGTGCCGGAATGTGGCGACTAGGGGCTTTTCACAGTAACTTCATTTGAAGCCTCCTTGTGACAATAAGCGATTTTCATTTCATTTCAGATGTGACACTTGAGAACTCTTTTTTTAAAAATTCATTCATGGGACGTGGACGACGCAGGCTGTGCCAGCATTTATTGCCCATCCCTAAATGCCCTTGAGGGGGCTGTTAAGAATCAACCACGTTGCAATGGGTCTGGAGTCACGTGTAGGCCAGACCAGGTAAGTATGGCAGATTTCCTTCCCTAAAGGACATTAGTGAAGCAGATGGGTTTTTACGACAATCGACAATGGTTTCATGCTCAACATCTATCTGACTTTTGAGTTCCAGATTAGTTATCGAATTGAAATTCCACCTTCTGCTGTGGCAGGAGCACAAGATGCCAGGCCTGTGCTCCCGGTGCAGTACTGAGGGGATGCTGCAGGTGCCATCTTTTGGAGGAGGCCCCATGTCTTCCCTCGCAGATTTTATGGCACTATTTTGAAGGTCACCTACCCTTTCTGTGTGAATTGTTTCCCATCCCTAAAAATAATCAACAGGCTGTTGTTCTGGCCACTAGTCAGATATATTATTGACCATTTACATGGCTTGCTCAGAACTTTGGAAGTTTAGGGAGTAGAGACTCAGCCATGAGAACGATCAAAGATCCAAGAGCCGAAAGCAATGGAGAATAGAGGGTGGAGTGGATGTAAAAACATAACAATCACAGTCATTGAAAAAAAAATAAAAGCGATTAGGTGATTGGGAAGTCATGGGCCTGAATTTTTCGGATTGCACCTACATAAGAACATAAGAACTAGGAGCAGGAGTAGGCCATCTGGCCCCTCGAGCCTGCTCCGCCATTCAATTAGATCATGGCTGATCTTTTGTGGACTCAGCTCCACTTTCCGGCCCGAACACCATAACCCTTAATCCCTTTATTCTTCAAAAAACTATCTATCTTTACCTTAAAAACATGTAATGAAGGAGCCTCAACTGCTTCACTGGGCAAGGAATTCCATAGATTCACAACCCTTTGGGTGAAGAAGTTCCTCCTAAACTCAGTCCTAAATCTACTTCCCCTTATTTTGAGGCTATGTCCCCTAGTTCTGCTGTCACCCGCCAGTGGAAACAACCTGCCCGCATCTATCCTATCTATTTCCTTCATAATTTTAAATGTTTCTATAAGATCCCCCCTCATCCTTCTAAATTCCAACGAGTACAGTCCCAGTCTACTCAACCTCTCCTCATAATCCAATCCCTTCAGCTCTGGGATTAACCTATTGAATCTCCTCTGCACACCCTCCAGTGCTAGTACGTCCTTTCTCAAGTAAGGAGACCAAAACTGAACACAATACTCCAGGTGTGGCCGCACTAACACCTTATACAATTGCAACATAACCTCCCTAGTCTTAAACTCCATCCCTCTAGCAATGAAGGACAAAATTCCATTTGCCTTCTTAATCACCTGTTGCACTTGTAAACCAACCTTCTGTGCAACAGGTGATTAAGAAGGCAAATGGAATTTTGTCCTTCATTGCTAGAGGGATGGAGTTTAAGACTAGGGAGGTTATGTTGCAATTGTATAAGGTGTTAGTGCGGCCACACCTGGAGTATTGTGTTCAGTTTTGATCTCCTTACTTGAAAGGTCTGCTGACTCCGAGCGCCCCGCAAACCTTTCACATTCAAATCAGCATTAAGTGGCTGCACGGGGGGGGGGGGGGGGGGGGGGGGGACTCCTGCTCCTCACTGAGGAGGAAAGAACACAGGGGAAGGTCTGTGATAAGATGGAAGGTGATAGTGGTGTCTAGGAGCACTGCAAACCTCCCAGAGGGCCAGGATCATCGTGGGACCCCAGCCACAGCAGGTGGGATGGGGTTTGCAGGGTGGGAGTCATAGGTCAGGTGGGGCGGGGCAAGAGCCGGCAAGGGGGAGGGGGGAGTTGGAGACAAAGGTAGGGGGATAGCTTGCAGATGGTCATTCCTGAGGGCCCAATTGACATCCCACTAACGGAGGCGAGGAATCCTGCGCCGGCCCGTTCTGCCCTCCAACTTAATAGGAAGGATTTCCTGCCACCACGAGACTGGTGCGGGACTTCTCCTGTGGTGAAGTGAACCTGGCCTCCATGTTTCATACGGCGATTGCTTCATTAAATCCATCTCCTCATTTCTGAATCTGTTGTAGACTCATTGATAGAGATTGATGGCTGTGATCAACAAGCAACTCCATTGTCGTTGTGTCAGAAAACAGCCAGGATGGTCGAGTGGAACGAGATGGGCCTTTGATCTTCCGTCATCCAGAAATTCCTATGTTTCTAAGATCTCCGAGTCTAACAATGTGAACTGATGTTTTCCCCGTGTCCTCTTTGATCTAATTGCAGTCCACTAATAATGGGAATGCCTCAGCAAATTCCACTTTCCAAAGTAATTGCAATTTTGGCTACAGAGTGTTTCAATGCCGTGTGATTCATTCTGGAAAGAATGATAGAATAGAAGGATAGAATCATACAATCTCAACATTACAGGCGGAGGCCATGCGGCTCATTGAGTCTTCTCCGACCCTCTGAACGAGCACCATACCTAAGCCCATTCTCCCACCCTATCCCTGTAACCCCACCTGACCTGTACATCCCTGGGCACTAAGGGGCAACTTTATCATGGCCAATCCACCTAACCTGCCGATCTTTGACTGTGGGAGGAAATTGGAGCACCCGGAGGAAACCCACGTAGACACGGGAAGAAAGTGCAGACTCTGCACAGACAGTCACCCAAGGCCAGAATTGAACCTGGGTTCCTGGCACCGTGAGACAGCAGTGCCAACCACTGTGCCGCCCAATGGTGCAAGGTTATTATCTGACTAGTTCTGGTGATCTTGAACAGGCGTTTGCAAAATTTAACATGAAAGTCTTACCAGGCCCAGATGGGGCAGTGTGGGGCTGAAGGGCAGCTTAATGGCTGGCAGAGTAGCACAGTGGTTAGCACTATTGCCCCACAGCGCCAGGGACCTGGCTTCGAAAACCTGCTTGGATCACTGTCTGTGCGGAGTCGGCACGTTCTCCCCGTGTCTGTGTGGCTTTCCTCCGGGTGCTCCGGTTTCCTCCCACAGGTCCTGAAAGACGTGCTTGTTCGGTGAATTGGACATTCTGAATTCTCCCTCCGTGTACCCGAACAGGAGCCGGAGTGTGGCGACTACGGGCTTTTCACAGTAACTTCATTGCAGTGTTAATGTCAGCCTACTTGTGATGCTAATAAAGATTATTCTTATTGTAGAGTATTGACATTATGCTGTCAGCCAATAGGTTGCAAGTGGGGCAGAATGTTTGTCAGTATTTCCAACCAGTGCATCTTACAGCAGAGCAAATAGCCTACTTAACAGAGTCCATTTAGAAAGCGGCTACAAAGTGGATGTCATCAGAAATGTGGGGCTTTCGTTCCATGGAAAGGATCTCCTCGGAACAGAGAAGGTTAAGAATGACCTCATCAGGGCAGCACGGTGGCCTAGTGGTTAGCACAACCGCCTCACGGCGCTGAGGTCCCAGGTTCGATCCTGGCTCTGGGTCACTGTCCGTGTGGAGTTTGCACATTCTCCCCGTGTCTGCGTGGGTTTCGCCCCCACAACCCAAAAATGTGCAGAGTAGGTGGATTGGCCACGCCAAATTGCCCCTTAATTGGAAAAAATAATTGGGTAATCTAAATTTATAAAAAAAAAAGAATGACCTCATCGAGGGAGTCAAGGCGATGAAAATATTTGACAGAGCAAATAATTAGAGGTCATCGATTCCAAATCATTGGCAAGATCTCGAGGAGAGGTGAGGGGGAGTCCTTTCACTCAAGAAGTTGGCAGCATCTGGAACACGCAACCTGTAAGTTGATTCTGGGAAATAATTTTAAAAAAGGGAGTTGGAAACGTGGAAGGATTGAGGATGTGGAAGTTAAGAGTGACCGATAGAAAGAGCGGCTGCCTGCAGTGTACGAAGAGGAAGCACAGCTGGCCTCCTGCGCTGGACGTTTCGATGATGCTACGATAAACGTAAGTCATGTCCGAAGATACAGAAACCTCTTTGATTCAAGCCGAATTATTTCTCCAGCAATTTGTCATATGTGGAGAGTAGTTATATATCAATTATGTTTGCAAAATCGATGCCCTGACAGCAGTGTGGGATTCCGGCTGCGGAAGAACACAGGAACATTGAACTTAAGAGCAGCAGTCGGCCCATTCAGCTCTTTGACCCTGCCCCATTATTCAGTTATCACGGTGATGCACTATCAATTACGACGAGACGAGAGTCGAGAGTAATCGAGGCTTTATTACGCAGAGATGTGGAGCCTCCCTCAGCTGCTGCCGAAATGGCTGCAGCTCGGAGAGCCCACACATTTATACTCCACCTACTGGGCGGAGCCAGCAGGCAGGGACCTACCCCCGTACCTGTAGTACAGAGACCTTACCGTAATACCCTTGTATGCAGTATACACAATACAACAGCGGTGACTACCACACACGACTGATCTGGTTGTGGTCCTAACACCACTTTCCCATCTGCCCGCCATAACCCTTGACCCCCTTATCTATCAAAAATCTATCAAGGTCAGCCTTGAATAAATTCAATGGTCCAGCCACAGACTAATGACCCTCTGAGAGAGAAAAAAGTCCAATCAACAGGCAGCCAGTATATAATGTGTCTTGAGAAAGACTCAGCGCTGCCGAGGAGGGGAGGGGGCGGAGGGGTTCGTTGAGAAAAGGGAGGGTGCAGGCGGTCGCTTCTAATAGGCTCTCTCAAGGGGGAAGCCACTGCCGAGCTGTCTCAGGGAGCTACAAATAAATTCTGATGGGAAAACACTGCGGACCATGTCTGGGCAGCACATTCAAGCATAAGCCTCAGTCCGCAGACAACTTTATTCATTTTCTTTCAGCCCTGACATTTCATCCCACCCAGGATCGCGATTGCAGCTAAAATGTAACCATAAAGGTAGATGGGCCCACGGAAAATTGTTACCAATTGGCCCCTTAAAATGGGCTAAATTGCCTGCTTGATTGTCTCAGCAACGATCCTGTGGATCTCCTTGTCGGTGGGACCGCTTCCGACTTTTGCACGGGTAGCCGACCAGAATATTGCGACGTCTTCGACATGTGATTTCACATGCTCCCGACAGGTCGCCTGCCCGCCCACCCAGGCAACATAACATTCTGGCCCAAATGTCACAATTCTGCCCACTCACTTGACCTGTAATTATTCCTATTTGCAGATTCCCTAACTCTTGACAACTTACTTTCCTGTCTATCTTGGTGTCGCCATCAAATCGAGCTGCCGTACGTTCAGTCCCCTTCAGCCCGGGCACTGATGTCGATATAGACAGGGTGGGTGAGTGGGCGTGAATACGGCAGATGGAATCCAATGTGGTGAGGTGAGAGGTTATCCGCTTTGGCAGGGAAAAGAAAAAAAAGCCAACTGTTTGTTGTGTGAGGATTTCCCGGTGACACAAGATTGAGCTGACTAGGCCGATACACCCTGCAGTTGAGAAGAGTGAGAGGAAATCTAATTGAAAGACGTAAAAAAAATTAAGGGGATCCACCGGGGTTGCTGCTAAGGCAAAATGTATCCCCCCAGGCTGGCGGATCTAGGGTCACTGCCTCAGAATGAGAGTTAGGCCATATATATGACTGAGATGAGGAGAAGCTTCTTCACTCAAAGGATAATTAATCTTCAGAACTCTCTACTCCAGGGGATGTGGATGCCTAGTCACTGAATATATTCAAATGGATGCCGATAGATATTTTGATTCTATAGGAAGTAAATGATATGGGGAAAGTGCAGGAACTTAAGAACATAGGAACTGGGAGCAGGAGTAGGCCATATGGCCCCTCGAGCCTGCTCCGCCATTCAATGAGATCATGGCTGATCTTTTGTGGACTCAGCTCCACTTTCCGGCCTGAACACTATAACTCTTAATCCCTTTATTCTTCAAAAAACTATCTATCTTAAAAACATTTAATGAAGGAGCCTCAACTGCTTCACTGGGCAAGGAATTCCATAGATTCACAACCCTTTGGGTGAAGAAGTTCCTCCTAAACTCAGTCCTAAATCTACTTCCCCTTATTTTGAGGCTATGCCCCCTAGTTCTGCTTTCACCCGCCAGTGGAAACAACCTGCCCTCATCTATCCTATCTATTCCCTTCATAATTTTATATGTTTCTGTAAGATCCCCCCTCATCCTTCAAAATTCCAACGAGTACAGTCCCAGTCTACTCAACCGCTACTCATAATCCAACCCCTCCAGCTCTGGGATTAACCTAGTGAATCTGCTCTGCACACCCTCCAGCGCCAGTACGTCCTTTCTCAGGTAAGGAGACTAAAACTGAAAACAATACTCCAGGTGTGGCCTCACTAACACCTTATACAATTGCAGCATAACCTCCCGAGTCTTAAACTCCATCCCTCTAGCAATGAAGGACAAAATTCCATTCGCTTTCTTAATCACCTGTTGCACCAGTAAACCAACTTTTTGCAACTCATGCAAGGGCACACCCAGGTCTCGCTGCACAGCGGCATGCTTTAATATTTTATCATTTAAATAATAATCCCTTTTGTTGTTATTCCTATCAAAATGGATAACCTCACATTTGTCAACATTGTATTCCATCTGCCAGACCCTAGCCCATTCACTTAACCTATCCAAATCCCTCTGTAGACTTCCGGTATTCTCTGCACTTTTTGCTTTACCACTCATCTTAGTGTCGTCTGCAAACTTGGACACATTGCCCTTGGTCCCTAACTCCAAATAATCTATGTAAATTGTGAACAATTGTGGGCCTAACACTGATCCCTGAGGGACACCACTAGCTACTTATTGCCAACCAGAGAAACACCCATTAATCCCCACTCTTTGCTTTCTATTAATTAACCAATCCTCTATCCATGTTACTACTTTACCCTTAATGCCATGCATCTTTATCTTATGCAGCAACCTTTTGTGTGGCACCTTGTCAAAGGCTTTCTAAAAATCCAGATATACCATATCCATTGGCTCCCCGTTATCTACTGCACTGGTAATGTCCTCAAAAAATTCCACTAAATTAGTTAGGCACGACCTGTCCTTTATGAACCCATGCTGCGTCTGCCCAATGGGACAATTTACATCCCGATGCCTCGCTATTTCTTCCTTGATGATAGATTCCAGCATCTTCCCTACTACCGAAGTTAAGCTCACTGGCCTATGATTACCCGCTTTCTGCCTACCTCCTTTTTTAAACAGTGGTGTCACGTTTGCTAATTTCCAATCTGCTGGGACCACCCCAGAGTCTAGTGAATTTTGGTAAATTATCACTAGTGCATTTGCAATTTCCCTAGCCATCTCTTTTAGCACTCTGGGATGCATTCCATCAGGGCCAGGAGACTTGTCTACCTTTAGCCCCATTAGTTTGCCCATCACTCCCTCCTTAGTGATAACAATCCTCTCAAGGTCCTCAACTGTCATAGACTCATTTCTATCAGTCGCTGGCATGTTATTTGTGTCTTCCACTGTGAAGACCGACCCAAAAAACCTGTTCAGTTCCTCAGCCATTTCCTCATCTCCCATTATTAAATCTCCCTTCTCATCCTCTAAAGGACCAATATTTATCTTAGCCACTCTTTTTTGTTTTATATATTTGTAGAAACTTTTACTATCTGTTTTTATATTCTGAGCAAGTTTACTCTCATAATCTATCTTACTCTTCTTTATAGCTTTTTAGTAGCCTTCTGTTGCCCCCTAAAGATTTCCCAGTCCTCTAGTCTCCCACTAATCTTTGCCACTTTGTATGCTTTTTCCTTCAATTTAATACTCTCCCTTATTTCCTTAGATGTCCACGGTCGATTTTCCCTCTTTCTACCGTCCTTCCTTTTTGTTGGTATAAACCTTTGCTGAGCACTGTGAAAAATCTCTTGGAAGGTTCTCCACTGTTCCCCAACTGTTTCACCGTAAAGTCTTTGCTCCCAGTCTACCTTAGCTTCTCTCATCCCATTGTAATCTCCTTTGTTTAAGCACAAAACACCAGTGTTTGATTTGACCTTCTCACCCTCCATCTGCATTTTAAATTCCACCATATTGTGATTGCTCCTTCCGAGAGGATCCCTAACTATGAGATCATGAATCAATCTTGTCTCATTACACAGGACCAGATCTAGGGCCGCTTGTTCCCTTGTAGGTTCCATTACAAACTGTTACACATACCTCTTCATTCACCTGAGGAAGGAGCAGTGCTCCGAAAGCTCGTGTTTGAGACAAACCTGTTGGACTTTAACCTGGTGTTGTAAGACTTCTTACTAAACTCTACATAGACAGTCACCCGAGCCTGGAATACAACGCGGGTCCCTGGTGCTGTGAGGCAGCAGTGCTAAACATCGTGTCACTGTGCCGCCCATAAACAAGTGGAGAGAATTCTGGAAAAACGCAGCAGGTCTGTCAGCACATGTATGGAGAGAAAACAGTTAACATTTCGAGTCCTTTGGCCCTTCACCAGAACTGAAGCGAGGGAGAATGTGTTAGATTTTAAAGTGCCACAGTGAGAGGTTGCAACAAACAACTTTAAGAAAAAAAGACAGATGGCCTGGGGTGGTGGTGGTGGCAGGGGGGGTGGTGGTGGTGGTGGTGGGGGGGGGGGGGGGGGGGGGCTTGAATTGAGGCAATACATGTAGGAGATATTTTTTTAAAGGGTTTAAGATGGAGAAGAAAGGTTACAATCTAAAGCTGCCAAACTCAATGTTGATTTCCAAGGACTGCAACATGCCCAGCCAGAAGATGAGATGCAGCTACTCCAGCTTGCACTGGGGTTCACTGGAGCATTGCAGCAGGCCAAGGACGGACATGTGGACATGGCAAGCAACAGGAAGGTTAGGATGATGCTTGCAGATTGAGCAGAAGTTAAAGTTAGTTTAAATTGTTTACAATTGCATTGCTACTGAGGTGTGCTTTAGCCAGGCCCGAATGATGAACTAACTCTCAATTTGCCAGCGCTCTGAGGGTTAATGAAGATAGATGAAGAGGAAATAAAGTCAGAATTTTTAATTGCAGGGCGTGTTACTGCGTAACAAGCCTAAATGCACTGCACAATAGAAACCATCGTTTATGAATTATAGTGTGAAGGAATCCCACAACGTGGGCGTTTTGCCAGATAGATTTGGTTGTTGCGAAGACTTGGAGTATCTGATAAAGGGACCAAAACAACAATGAATGTGTTAGAGGACGAAATCAACCATCCAGGTTCATGGAAAGGATAGCCCGGATTCCCATCCTCGAGGGGGTAGCGGGAGTGGGGAAAACACCTGGCTCATCCCGCCAGCCTCTGGAGAAAGTGTCCAAAGATGTGGAATTTCCATTGCTGGGGG
Organism: Scyliorhinus canicula; assembly: GCF_902713615.1. Taxonomy (NCBI): domain Eukaryota; kingdom Metazoa; phylum Chordata; class Chondrichthyes; order Carcharhiniformes; family Scyliorhinidae; genus Scyliorhinus; species Scyliorhinus canicula. The sequence goes on from NC_052160.1 coordinate 22,467,827, forward strand.
GGTGGACGACCTGAAAAATGTTCAGAGGTAACCAGAGGGGCTGCTGAGAGCTGAGGTAGGCTGTTTAAAACACCCACCTTAGTGCAACTGGACTTCGCCCCAGTGAAAATAAAAACAAAAAAGCCCTACAGCCCTCATCCCCCAAAATTCCCCATGCCCCATTCATGCACTTCATGGTTCCACATATACCTCCATGCCAAGATATGCCCTGCACCCACACTGCAATGGCCCCTCATGCCTCCCCATGCCAAGCTGTAGCACTTCCATGCACTGTATGAAAGCAATGAACCCTATAGAGTCTACAGGATGTGTAAATAAAAGCTTTTAAAAAAGTAATTAATTGACAACCTTCTTAACAAAAAACTCCTTTATACTCCAGAGCAATAAAAGTGTCAATCATCCCGGCCATTTATAGTTTCAATAACTGAAACTGCAAGTATTTGAAACCTCTTAATGTTGTGTATTTAAACATTGTGAAATTGACGGCAGACACCAAAGAGCCAGAACTATCAAACAATGTTTTCTCTGGGGTTCAGGTGTTTTAGTACTATAATGGATCTGGGCTCTCAGCAAGGCATACATATTGAGGCTTGGCTGACAGCCCACAAATCCATTCATCCTTTCAAACACCTGAGATTTTATTGCCCTGTAGAAAAAGGAGTTTTGTTTTAGGAAGTGGCAAGTTATCAATGAATTGTTATTGTTTTGAAGTTTAAAAAAAAAACATCCAACTCTCACTATTTATTTCACTGTTCCTGTACAACGTATAGTGGGCAGATAGGAATGGATGTGCCATAGCTTGGCATCGGGAGATGAGGGGACGTAGTGGTTGTTTTGGTGGGCCTGATCTTGGAGGGGGGAAGGGGGTCATGAAGGGACATAGGCATTCTTTGGAGGCCCTTATCTTGGAATGGGGGCATGAGGGTTGAGGGGCCAAAGGGATGAATGGGGGCATACCTTGGCATGGGGGGCATGAGGAGAATCCTTTGAACTTACCTTTCAAATGGCCCCTACATTCATAGAACATAGAACATTACAGCGCAGTACAGGCCCTTCGGCCCACGATGTTGCACCGTCCTGTGAAACCCCTCTAAAGTCCCTCTGCACTATTCCCTTATCGTCCATATGCCTATCCAATGACCATTTGAATGCGTTTAGTGTTCAGACTATGATTTGTGATTCCTATGAGGGGATGTGAAACATGACACATTAAAAACCTGGCCGCCCCTCCACAAAAATTGCAGAGGATTAGGAAATGTCTTTCCCTGAAATGGAGCCGGCCAGGTCAGGAGAACAGCTTGCAGGCTTGTGACCCATCTTCGCGATCTTTCAGCTCCACCAATTCTGGCCTCTTGAACATACCTGATTTTCCTCGCCCAACCATTAGTTACCCAGGAATTCTGTCATTAGACTTCTCCGCCTCACCACCTCTCTTTCCTTCTTTAACATGTCCAACAAGCCCACATTTTTAAAAGGCCCTGTTGAAAATTGGGTACCCTGGAATCGGTTCCCAGCCGCCATTTTAAAGGGGGCCCCAAGTCATCTCGACTTGATGAAATTCCAGGCCGATGTGTGGGAAAGAAAGAAAGCCTTTCCTTTCATAGTATTTCCAGGTATAACCCTTGGAACTCTCAAAGTTTAAAAACCTTAACAAAAAGACAACCCCCCCCCCCCCCCCCCCGAACTCTAGAACAGCTAATAGTAACCAGTTCCCTGAAAAAGGAGATAAAAGGCTGCCACCTTGAGTAGAACCCTTCCACCGACCCCCTCATGGTATACTGGATCTTCTCAAGATACAAAAATTCAATAAGGACTCCCAGCCAGGCCTACGTAAAGAGCTTCCATCATTTTCCCTGGTATCGTCACCATCATTTTTTGACAGAGTTCTGTCCTTGGCCGAGTTGGGGGATGGTAAGGTTTTGGATATGTATGGGCAAGTGTCGACGGAGCAGGCTACATTGAAAGAGGTAAAGGGAAATGGCAGGGTGAGCTGCCATTTTTTGAGAGGGTGTGTGGAGTGAGGTTCTTCCCAGGGTTAACTTCAATTTCTCATGTGCAAAATTAATCTGATCCAGTTCAAGGCGATGCAAAGTCGCACCTGACCAGGGCGTGTATGAGTGTGTTCTTCTCGGGCGGTGGAGGATAGGTGTGAACAGTGCTCCAGGGGGCAGCGAATTGCCCACACATGTTTTGGTCTTTTCCCAAGCAAGTAAGCATCTGGGTCTCCTTTCTTGAGTCAATGTTGGGGATTTTTGGTGTTCAACTGGAGCCCTGCCCATTGGTGGCCATTTATGTAGTTCCAGAGCGGGTTCTGTAGACGGGGACAAAGGCAGATGTCCTAGCCTTTGCCTCGTCGATAGCCCAGAGGCAATTTCTGCTTGGGTGGAGGTCCCCGGTGTTGCTGAGTGCCTTGGCCTGGCTGGAGAGACCTGATGGAACTCGCAAAGATGAAATCCAACAGGAAATGGATCACAGATATGTTACAGAAGACGAAAGAGAAAATGTTGGAAAATCTCAGCAGGTGTGGCAGCATCCGTAGGGAGAGAAAAGAGCAAACGTTTAGAGTCCGATGACTCTTTGTCAAAGCTAACAGATAGAGAAAGTGGGAAATATTTATACTGTGGAGTGAGAATGAAAGATGAGTCATAGCCACAGAAACCCAGGGAAACCGGGTGCTAATGGCCACAGAAACCAAGGGGAAAGAGTGCTCATGGCAGTCCCCAGAGAGGACAAAAGATGTGAAAGGTCAAACAGCAGGGAAACTAACATCAGAGGGTGAACTGTAGATGTGGGGGGAGGGGAAGGGGGAAGCAAAGAGGACAAAGGTGAAGGAAAGGTGGTTAAGATTGAGGGGGGGGGGGCAATTAAATATATATTAAGAAAGAAAGAAATGGTAAAAGACAGTTAAAATGAAATGGGATGAAAACAAATGGGTCAAGGTGGGGTAGAGCTAATCATCTGAAGTTGTTGAATTAGACGTTGAGACCAGAAGGCTGTAGCGTGCCTAACCGGAGGATGAGATGTTGTTCCTCCAGTTTGTGTTGAGCTTCACTGGAACATTGCAGCAGGCCAAGAACAGACATGTGGGCATGGGAGCAGGGTATTTGTTAAAATGGCAAGCAACAGGAAGGTCAGGGTCCTGCGCACAGACCGAAGATGCTCAGCAAAGCCATCACCCAGTCTGCGTTTAGTCTATCCGACATAGAGGAGACCACATTGGGAGCAGCGAATGCAGGAGACCAAATTGGAAGAGATGCAAGTGAAACGCTGCTTAACCTGGAATGAGTGTTACAGAATATGCAGGAACTGTGTCACATGTAGATGCTGAGCATCTACTGACCCACCACAAGGGAGTATCGGACCCTCTCCTTTCTAACAACCTCTGGTACCCAGTGCCCACTCATTGCATCGCCTCCTGCCACCGGGTAAGTTCTTAGAAGGAGCAGATGCTTCAGAAGTAAGATCACACAAAGGTCATTCAGGGTTGACAGGGAGCACTTCTTCACACACGGACCTGAAATTTCAGAATAACACATTCCCGTCGACACCAATAGCCTGCTGCCCTTCAGACCAAAGGGTATTAGAAATCTGGAGCCCTCTCCCTCAGAAACCCACCGTGGAGTATTTGAACATGTGAAGCCTAAAGTTGATACATTTTTGTAAGGCAGGGGTATTAATGCAGCAAGATTGGCTAACTGGAGTTCGGATACAGATCACATGATCTTAATGAATGGTGGAAGAGGCTCAAGTAGATGAATGACTACCTGGCGTTGCTATGTTTTTCAGTTGAAGTATCTGATCATATAAAGTGTCCTGGCAATTCTGATGGTATGAGGTCAATTAAAACAGTTCGGGAGAAAATCTGTTTGTTGGCTTTGATGCAAAGCCAGAGCCAGTGAAGATAATGATTTATTTGGCAAGAATATTGAGAAGGCTTTTGTGCACACAATGTTTCAGGGCTGCAACTAAACCTGCCTTTTAAAAAATAAATTTAGATTACCCAATTATTTTTTCCAATTAAGGGGCAATTTGGCGTGGCCAATCCACCTACTCTGCACATTTTTGGGTTGTGGGGGTGAAACCCACGCAGACACGCGGAGAATGTGCAAGCGCCACACGGATAGTGTCCCAGAGCCGGGATCGAACCTGGGACCTCAGCGCCGTGAGGCAGTTGTTCTAGCGACTAGGCCACCGTGCTGCCCTGTAACTAAACCTGCTTGATAACTTTTCCTATAGTCGCCGGCTGCTCATGCAGTGAACCATCATCGCCTGGTTGAGCTGCTATTCAGGCTCAGGGATTTTGTTGCCTACTGTCACGTTAATTTGGCAAGGTGTGTTGGTCAATATTTCAGTCCATGATCGCTCCAGTGAGGCATCTTGGGATGGCTTTACTCTGATAAAGGAGCTAATTAATTACAAACTGTTGCACCCAGCAGGCAACAATAATTTTGACCTGGCTGCACCGCAGCATTGCCTCCTCTGATTGGTCGGAATGTTTTCACATGGTTGACAATGGCCTGTCCGCGATGAGGGTTTGGTCCTCGACTTCCCTCCAAAAACCTAAACGCGTCCAAAACTCTGCGACCTATATCTTAATGCACGCCAAATTCTGTTCGCTCATTACCCCACCCCCCCTCTCCCCGCCCTCCATTGGCTCCCGGTTGAGCGACACCTTGATTTTATAATTCTCGTCCTCGTTTTCAAATCCCTTCATTGACCTGCGTCTCCTCTGTAACCTCCTCCAACCGCACGGTCCCATGAGGGCAAACAATTCTGGCCCCTCGCACACCCCTGACATTCATCGCCATCCTGTGTCTTCACCGACCCTGGAATTCCCTTAAACCCCTCCTTCCCGTCGCCGCTCGTTCCTCCTTTTAGCTGTCCTGAGAACCTGTCTCTCGGAACACTTTCCGCCACTTGCCCGAATATCTCCTAGTGGCTCGGTGTCAAATTCTGCTTGATAATCCTCGATAAAGTGAAGTGATTTGTGCCATTTTATTCCATTAAAGACAAAATAGATGTAAGTTGTTGCTTGTTTTTGTCCATGTCTATTTAAATGAGGTGACATGTAGCTTCAGTGGACGGACGTTCAGCTATTTCTTTGCCATTCAGGCATTTGACATAATGGTGGCAGGATTGACATAAAATGAATGAGGTGTGGGGTACTGCCAGGGCAGAGAGCATTAATGTGCAGGATCCTGTACCCATGCTGGCAAAATAGCTGCACATACACACAGCAAGAATCATTTTCTGTTCACAAAGAGGTTGCCATTGGAGATAAGGGATCAATACTTGGGATCAATGTTGCCCTGTACCTTTTGGGAATCCAGTAGACAATATCTTGCATTATTTAGCACCACTGAGAACATTCCAAAGTGCTTTGCAGCCAATGATGTACTTTTTGAAGTACAGGCACAGTTGCAATGCAGGAAGAAGGAAGTGTCAATGTGCAGGCATCAGGCATCCCATAAACAGCAATCTGGTAATGACCAGAACATCTGTTTTTAGTGAAGCTGATTGAGGGGCAAATATTGGCCTGGTCGCCGGGGAGTAACCTCCTGCTTTCCTTTGACACAGTGTCACGTGGCAACATTTTAAGGATGGCGAGTGATCGGCGTTCGTCATCATGAGAGCTGGCGCCTAGCGCGCAGAACTCTACCTGAGACAAAGTCCTGTTACCTTCGAAAAGGTAAGTCCCGGGAGTCCCCGGGGCAAGAGGGTACAGGAAGCCTGGGGGGTATCCAAGAGCTCTGATGTTCTTGGGGGTGGGGGGGGGGGGGGGGGGGATTGGGGTGCTTCAGAGTGAAGCGACTATCCGTTCCATTCCCGCCTTAGATGGGGAAAACATTTAATGTCACTCTCCCACTCAGCCTCACCCACTCTCGCCAGCCTAACAATTGAGTTTGGGTGGGATAAGGGCCTTAATAGGTGAAAGGGCAGGATTCACACCCGAGGCCTTGTCTGCCCAAGCGTGAAATTGCATCTGCGTTTGGGCCTGTGGGTTCCCGGGGGGGAATCCCGTCCAATGTTACCTCCCCAATCTCCATCTCAGAACCTGCCTTGCGAGGTGGGGAGGGAGAGTGTAAAATTCTGCCCCAGTGATCTTCCACTTGAGGGCTGACAGGGTCTCAGGTTAATGACTCTTGTACTGTACGGGAGTGCCAATCTAGATTACTTTGGCGTGAGAATTGAGCCCATGACATTTTGGCTCTCACTTGAGAGCGCTACGCATTGAGGCACAGCTAAAGCACACTGCAAAAGGTAATAAAAGTTCAGGGTTCGCATGTGTTACTATGTGTCATCCATGGGACGAGATGAATCAAGTGGGTTTGGACAAACAGGTATTGGCAACCTGGATGATGCAATTGTGCAATGCAGGATTGGAAGGTTTTTCTATTGTCTAACAGTGGCATAGTGGGGTTAATAAGCTCATTCCTACCATGCTAGTGGCTTCCAGTGTTGGTCGCAGGAATGTATCCAATTTGGTGACCACTTCCTTCAGCATTTATTGTTTCAGCATTAAAATATTCTATGAGCATTGCAGGACAGATTCCTGGGCTTTAGAAACATGGGTGACACAATAAGGGTGGGTCCTAATTAAGCCTCTAAGGCTTAATTAACACATCGCTCTGGCCTGACAGTCTCTCCTCTTCCCAAGCTTCCAAATACAGGGGGTGGGATTCTCCGTCGGCTGGCAGTGGAATCGGGAAACACGTTTGGTTGAAGATAGTTTTTGATGCCAAAATCGTGGCAGGCGCTGGTTTTGCGTCAATCGCAATTCTCCGGTGCCTCGACAGCGCTGTCAGTGTGTTCAACTCCGCATGTACAGTAAACGCCGTTGGCATATCATTGACAGGCCTGACCCAGCATTCTCTGGGGACGCCATGATTCTCCGCCTACACTGGAGAGAGCACTTAGTCTCTAGAACAGAAAAAACAGGCCTATTGTTCCAAAGGGACTCTTCTGCCTCAACGGCCCACGGTATCCAGTCACCAACCTTCTACTGCCTTCTCCCGAGACCCGTTCATTGAGGCTCTCCCAATCGCGCCCTTTTTCTATTTGGTACCTCTTTTCAGATTGTTTCTTCTTAACTGTGCCCTCTCCCTGTGTCCCTAACTGTGCCCTCTCCCTGTGTCCCTAACTGTGCCCCTAACTGTGCTCTCTCCCTGTGCCCCTAACTGTGCCCTCTCCCTGTGCCCCTAACTGTGCCCTCTCCCTGTGTCCCTAACTGTGCCCTCTCCCTGTGCCCCTAACTGTGCCCTCTCCCTGTGCCCCTAACTGTGCCCTCTCCCTGTGCCCCTAACTGTGCCCTCTCCCTGTGTCCCTAACTGTGCCCTCTCCCTGTGCCCCTAACTGTGCCCTCTCCCTGTGCCCCTAACTGTGCCCTCTCCCTGTGTCCCTAACTGTGCCCCCTCCCTGTGCCCCTAACTGTGCCCTCTCCCTGTGCCCCTAACTGTGACCTCTCCCTGTGCCCCTAACTGTGCCCTCTCCCTGTGCCCCTAACTGGGACCTGTCATCGTGCCCCTAACTGTGCCCTCTCCCCGTGCCCCTAACTGGGACTAGAAGGGCTTGAGGTTCATAAGGAGGAGGTGTTTGCGATTCTGGAAAGTGTGAAAATAGATAAGTCCCCTGGGCCAGATGGGATTTATCCTAGGATTCTCTGGGAAGCTAGGGAGGAGATTGCAGAGCCTTTGGCTTTGATCTTTAAGTCATCTTTGTCTAAGGAATAGTGCCAGAAGACTGGAGGATAGCAAATGTTGTCCCCTTGTTCAAGAAGGGGAGTAGGGATAACCCCGGTAACTATAGACCAGTGAGCCTTACTTCTGTTGTGGGAAATGTCTTGGAAAGGTTTATAAGAGATAGGATGTATAATCATCTGGAAAGGAATAATTTGATTAGAGATAGTCAACATGGTTTTGTGAAGGGTAGGTCGTGCCTCACAAACCTCATTGAGTTCTTCGAGAAGGTGACCAAACAGGTGGATGAGGGTAAAGCAGTTGATGTGGTGTATATGGATTTCAGTAAAGCGTTTAATAAGGTTCCCCATGGTAGGCTATTGCAGAAAATACAGAGGCATGGGATTCAGGGTGATTTAGCAGTTTGGATCAGAAATTGGCTAGCTGATAGAAGACAAAGGGTGGTGGTGGATGGGAAATGTTCTGACTGGTGTCCAGTTACTAGTGGTGTACCACAAGAATCTGTTTTGGGGCCGCTGCTGTTTGTCATTTTTATAAATGACCTGGAGGAGGGCGTAGAAGGATGGGTGAGTAAATTTGCAGATGACACTAAAGTCGGTGGAGTTGTGGACAGTGCAGAAGGATGTTACAAGTTACAGAGGGACATAGATAAGCTGCAGAGCTGGGCTGACAGGTGGCAAATGGAGTTTAATGCAGAAAAGTATGAGGTGATTCATTTTGGAAGGAATAACAGGAAGACAGAGTACTGGGCTAATGGTAAGATTCTTGGTAGTGTGGATGAGCAGAGAGATCTCGGTGTCCATGTCCATAGATCCCTGAAAGTTGCCACCCAGGTTGAGAGGGTTGTTAAGAAGGCGTACGGTGTGTTAGCTTTTATTGGTTGAGGAAGTGAGTTTTGGAGCCATGAGGTCATGTTGCAGATGTACAAAACTCTGGTGCGGCCTCATTTGGAGTATTGCGTGCAGTTCTGGTCGCCGAATTATAGATAGGATGTGGAAGCATTGGAAAGGATACAGAGGATATTTACAAGGATGTTGCCTGGTATGGAGGGAAGATCTTATGAGGAAAGGCTGAAGGACTTGAGGCTGTTTTCGTTAGAAAGAAGAAGGTTAAGAGGTGACTTAATTGAGGCATGCAAGATGATCAGAGGATTAGATAGGGTGGACAGTGAGAGTCTTTTTCCTCGGATGGTGATGTCCAGCACGAGGGGACATAGCTTTAAATTGAGGGGAGATAGATACAGGACAGATGTCAGAGGTAGATTCTTTACTCAGAGAGTAGTAAGGGCGTGGAATGCCCTGCCTGCACCAGTAGTGGACTCGCCAACACTAAACGCATTCAAATGGTCATTGGATAGGCATATGGACGATAAGGGAATAGTGTAGAGGGACTTTAGAGGGGTTTCACAGGACGGCGCAACATTGAGGGCCGAAGAGCCTGTACTGCGCTGTAATGTTCTATGTTCTATGGGATGTCTCCTTGTGCCCCTAACTGTGCCCCTAAATGTGCCCTCTCCCTGTGCCCCTAACTGGGACCTGTCCCCATCCCCCTAACTGTGCCCTCTCCTTGTGTCCCGAACTGGTACCTCTCCCCGTGCCCCTAACTGTGACCTCTCCCTGTGCCCCTAACTGGGACCTGTCCCCATCCCCCTAACTGTGACCTCTCCCTGTGCCCCTAACTGGGACCTGTCCCCATCCCCCTAACTGTGACCTCTCCCTGTGCCCCTAACTGTGCCCTCTCCCTGTGTCCCTAACTGTAACCTCTCCCTGTGCCCCTAACTGTGACCTCTCCCCGTGCCCCTAACTGTGCCCTCTCCCTGTGCCCCTAACTGTGCCCTCTCCCTGTGTCCCTAACTGTGCCCCCTCCCTGTGCCCCTAACTGTGCCCTCTCCCTGTGCCCCTAACTGTGACCTCTCCCTGTGCCCCTAACTGTGCCCTCGCCCTGTGCCCCTAACTGTGACCTCTCCCCGTGCCCCTAACTGTGACCTCTCCCTGTGCCCCTAACTGGGACCTCTCCCCGTGCCCCTAACTGTGACCTCTCCCTGTGCCCCTAACTAGGACCTCTCCCCGTGCCCCTAACTGTGACCTCTCCCTGTGCCCCTAACTGGGACTTCTTCCCGTGCCCCTAACTGTGCCCTCTCCCCGTGCCCCTAACTGTGCCCCCTCCTTGTGTCCCTAACTGGGACCTCTCCTTTTGTGTCCCTAACTGGGACCTCTCCTTATTCCCTCTCCCTGTGTCTCTAACTGGGACCTCGCCCTGTGCCCTCTCCCTATGCCGCTAACTGGTACCTCTCCCTGTGTCCTCTCCCTGTGCCCCTAACTGAGACCTCTCTCGGGGTGCTCTTTCACTGTGCCCGGAACTGGGACCTCTCCCTGTCCCCTCTCTCTGTGCCCAGTCTGGGGCTCTTCTTGACTTGGCGCTCCGCTGCCTGGTCATATGACTCCATACTCCCGGGGCATGCTGGGCATTGTAGTTCCCGGCTTCCGCTCTCAAAGAGGTAAGTTTGGTTCTCAAAACTCCTTCAAAAATAAAGGATTGTTTGGCAGGCATTTTAGATGGCATTGGCAGGTCTCTGTAGCCAGATGCCCGATTCCCTTTTATGGAAACCCCAAAGTATTTTTGGAAAACCAGGTTGCAGGAGATTTATAAAAGACGAGATGTTCCAGCCTGCTGGTCCTGCATAAGCGAGATGTTCCAGCCTGCTTTTTGCAGTTCTTCGTGCTGATCTCATTTCTTGCCAAGACGTCGGCCTCTTTCACTCCCTGAACTCCCGGCTCTTCCGACACTCCAAAGATGGCTACCTCCGGACTCGGCACCACCCGTGTTTTGATTACCGTGGACATTGCCTTAGCGAAACCCTGCCAAAACCCTCTAAGCTTCGGGTATGCCCAAAACATGTGAACATGATTTGCTGGGCTTCCCGCGCACCTCGCAGACCTATCCTCTAGCCCGAAAAACCTGCTCACCCTAGCCACTGTCATGTGTGCCCGGTGGACTACCTTAAATTGTATCAGGCTAAGCCTGGCGCACGATGAGGAGGTATTAACCCTGCTTAGGCCATCCGCCCATAGACCCGTCTCTATCTCTCCTCCTCCCACTTGCCCTTAAGCTCCTCCACTGGAGTTTCCTCCGCCTCCGAAAGCTCCTGGTAAATATCGGAAACCTTTCCCTCTCCCACCCAGGTACTGGAGACTACTCTATCCTGTATCCCCCGTGGCGGCAACAGTGGAAAGGCCGGCACCTGCTTTCTCAGGAAGTCTCAGACCTGCAAATGCCTAAACCTGTTCCCTGCTGGCAATTCAAATTTATCCTCCAAGGCTTTCAAGCTGGGAAAGCTCCCGTCTATAAATAGATCCCCCATCCTTCTAATTCCTGCCCTTTGCCAACTCCGGAACCCACCATCTAGCCTACCCGGTAAAAACCTATGATTATTATAAATCGGGGTCCAAACCGATGCTACCTCCACTCTCTCATATCTCCTCCATAGTCCCCAGATTCTGGCTTGTGGAGTATCGGGCCGGCGAGAACGGCAGAGATGCCGTTATCAGTGCTCCCAGACTGGTGCCTTTACATGACGCTGCCTCCATCCGCTCCCATGCCGACCCCTCCACCACTACCCAGTTCCTGATCATGGCTATATTAGCCGCCCAGTAGTAATTGCAGAAGTTGGGCAGTGCCAACCCACCCTCCCCCCGACTGCGCTCCAGCAACACTTTCTTCGTGGGGTTTTACCCGCCCACACAAAGCCCAAAATAACCTTATTCACCCGCTGGAAAAAGGCCTTTGGGATGAAGATGGGGAGGCACTGAAAGACAAACAGAAATCTGGGGAGGACCGTCATCTTCACAGTCTGTACCCTCCCTGCCAGTGATAGCGGGAGCATGTCCCATCTCTTAAAGTCCACTTCCATTTGTTCTACCAACCGGGATAGGTTTAACTTGTGTAGTGCCTCCCATTCCTGGGCCACCTGGATTCCCAGATATCGAAAGCTCTTCCCTACCATTCTAAGCGACAGCTCTCCCAGTCTATTCTCCTGTCCTCTTGCCTGGATCGCGAACATCCCGCTTTTCCCCATGTTCAATTTATACCCCGAAAAATTGACAAATTCCCCCAAGATTCGCATTACTTCCCCCATCCCCTCCAACGGGTCTGAAATGTACAAGAGCAGGTCATCTGCGTAAAGCGAGACCCGGTGCTCCACCCTCGCACCCCCCCCCCCCCCCCCCCCCCCCACACTCCAAACCAGCTCTATCCAGTTCCTAGAGGCTCTTAACGCCTCGGCCAATGGCTCTATGGCCAGAGCAAACAGTAACGGGGAGAGGGGGCACCCTTGCCTCGACCCTCCGTGTAGTTCAAAATACCCCAACCTCAGCCGGTTCATACGCACACTTGCTACTGGTGCCTGATAGAGCAACCGCACCCAGTCAATAAATCCCTCACCTAACCCAAACCTTCCCAGCGCCTCCCACAGGTAATTCCACTCCACCCGATCAAAAGCCTTCTCTGCATCCATCGCTACCAACACCTCCACCTCCTCGCCTTCTGAGGGCATCATAATAAAGTTTCAAAGTCTTTGAACATTGGCCTTGAGTTGCCTGCCCTTTACAAATACCGTCTGGTCTTCCCCTATTACCCGCAGGACACAATCCTCTATTCTTGTGGCCAGTATCTTAGCCAGCAGTTTGGCATTCACATTCAGTAGAGAAATCGGCCTGTATGACCCGCATTGCTGCAGATCCTCCTCCCTTTTCAGGATCAATGATATCGAGGCCTGAGACATTGTTGGGGGGAGGACTCCCTTATCTCTTGCTTTACTAAATGTCCTCTCTGGCAGTGGGCTCCATATCTCTGAAAACCCCTTGTAGAATTCCACCGTGTAGCCGCCAGGTCCTGGGGCCTTACCCGACTGCATGCCATCCAGCCCCTTGATTATTTCCTCAATCTCAATTGGGGCTCCCAGCCCTTCCACCAGACCCTCATCTACCCTCGGAAACCTCAACCGATCCAAAAACTGCCTCATCCCCTCCACCCCAGCCGGGAGTTCCGACTCATATAATTTACTTTAGAAGTCCTTAAACACCTCGTTCACCTCCGCTGGGCCCAGGATAGTATTCCCGTCTCTACTCTTTACTTTCCCTATCTCCCTGGCCACCTTTCTTTTCCTGACCTGGTGCGCCAACATTCTGTTTGCCTTTTCCCCATTCTCATAAATCGCCCCCCCTTGCCTTCCTCAACTGTTCCATCGCTTTCCCTGTGGTCCACAGCCCAAACTCCGCCTGTAACCTCCGTCGCTCCCTCAGTAGCCCCGCGTCCAGGGCCTCCGAGTATCTCCTGTCCACCTGGAGTTTCTCCTCCACTAATCTATCCCTCTCAGCCTGTTCCACCTTTTCTCTGTGGGCCCGTATCGAGATTAATTCCCATCTGACCACTGCCTTCAGAGCTTTCCAAACCGTCGCTGCGGAGACCTCCCCCGTATCATTTGTTTCCAGATAGTTCTGGATGTACTTGTTAACCCGCCCACAGATCGCTTTGTCCGCTAGCAACCCCCACATCCAGTCTCCACAGCGGGCATTGCCCTCTCTCCACACTAACCCGTTGATCCACCCAATGCGGGGCATGATCCGACACTCTGTATCCACCACCTTCGGTATTAGCGCCCTGCTCAGAACAAAAAAGTCGATGCAAGAATATACCTTGTGGGCATGTGAGAAAAAGGAAAACTCCTTCACCCTTGGCCTTTCAAACCTCCATGGGTCTACTCCCCCCATCTGTTCCATAAAACCCCTTCAATTCCTTTGCCGCAGCCGGCCGCCTCCCTGTCCTGGATTTTGTCCAATCCAATTCCGGATCAATGACTGTGTTAAAGTCTCCTCCCATGATCAGGTTATGTGACTCTAAGTCTGGGATCACCTAAAACCCACCTCATAAATTCCACATCGTCCCAATTCGGAGCATATCTGTTCACGAGTACCACCCGCACCCCCTCCAGCTTCTCACTCACCATAATGTACCTACCCCCCTTGTCTGACACGATTCTCCCTGCCTTGAATGCCACTCATTTGTTGATCAAGATCACTACCCCCCTGGTCTTTGAGTCCAGCCCTGAGTGGAACACTTGGCTAACCCACCCCTTCCTCAATCGTATCTGGTCTGTAACCTTCAGCTGTGACTCTTGTAGCATTGCCACGTCAGCCTTCAGCCCCCTCAAATGCGCAAACAAGCGAGCCCTCTTGACCGGGCCATTCAGCCCTCTGACGTTTCATGTAATCAGCCTGGTAGGGGGGCTTCCAGCCCCTCCCCCTGCCGACTAACCATCACCCTTTTTAGGGCAGCCCCGAGCTTGCGCCCTCCGTTTCGTCGAGTCCCCACTCGGGCAGTCGCCATTCCCGACCTTCCATTTGTCCCCTAGTAACAGTTCCTCCCCTGTCAGCAAAGCAGCTGCCCCCTCCTACCCCCCCCCCCCAGCAACAACACTAGAAACCCAACCGCCCAAGTCAAGCTCCAGCTTAACACCTGCTCACCCCCCACTGCGCTTCTGAGAGTCAGCTGACCCATGCTAACTTGATAGCGCCTGCCCCTGGCACCAAGCAGTCTGTCTACCCATTGTTCTCTCCCCTCTGCCCCACATGGACAAACATTTTAAAAGCATCACATTCCCCAGTAAACAAACATCAGAAAAAACAGTGAAGAAACAGCCACTTTAGAAAAATAATCACCCAAAAAACAGAACCAACCCCAAAGCCCATCCCCCATCTAACCAGCTCCCTGCAAGACAAAGTTACCCTTAGCCATCGAAACAGCCCCTTATTACACATAACACTACTTATATTTATACAACCCAGCACAACAAACCACTGCCATAGTACTTCTCCAAGGCCTCAGTGTCTTTTAATTCGCCTCCAGCCTCTTTTCTTTAATAAAAGTCCATACTTTGTCTGGCGTTTCAAAGTAGAAGCCCCGATCCTCATGTGTTACCCACAGACGGGCTGGGTACAGCATCCCAAACTTCACCCCCTTCTTAAAGAGGGCCGTTTTTGTCCAATTAAACCCAGCTCACCTCTTGGCCAGATCCGCGCCCAGGTCCTGATAAATGCACAGCTCACAGCTCTCCCATTTGCTGCTCCGTTCCTTCTTGGCCCACCGCAGAATGTGTTCCTTGTCCAGGAAAGATTACCACCATGGCCCTCGGCGGCTTGTTCGCTGAGGGCTTCTTCGCAAGGGCTCTGTGCGCTCTATCCACTTCCAGGGGCTGAGGGAACGCCTCAGCCCCCATCAACTTCTCCAGCATGTCCGTCACATAAGTCCGATCGCATCCGATCCCTCACTGCCTTCAGGGAGGCCGACAATTCTAAGGTTCTGCCTCCTGGACCTGTTCTCCAGGTCCTCCAGCTTCTCCTGAATTCTTTTCTGGCGGTCGTTCATCATCTCCACCTTGATCTCCAGCACGGTTATGTATTCCTCGTGCTCAGACAACTTTTTCTCCACCTCCTGGATCGCTCTCCCGTGGGTCTCTTGATTCTGCACAACTTGATCAATCGAAGCCTTAATCGGGTCCAGCATGTCCTTCTTCAACTTGGCGAAGCAATCTTCGAAAAACTTCACCAGCTGCTCCATCGATCACTGTGCCGTCTCCCCGCGACCCTTGCTCTCCGCCATGCTTTCCCGCGTTACCAGCTCTGCTTGCGTCTTCCTTATAGGACTTTGTCTTCTCACCCGGCAACTTCTGGTCCAATTCTCCATACACCGGAGAGGGGTTTCTCCTCACTGTCTCATTCTTCACTGATTTATCCTATAAAATCCGGAAAAAACCCGGGGGAAAAAATGCCCAAAAGTCCGTCACAGGCGGGAGCTATCAAATGTCCGACGTACTCCTCCATGGCTGCCACCGGAAGTCCCCTCCCTCCCGAATGCACACGCTGCTCCTTACCCCCCACCTACCCTCACTTTCCCCCCGCCCTCACCATAACCTCTCAGTGACCCTTGCTTGGGCTTCCTTGCTTGCTCTCCCGCTACATCTAGGTGTGTCTCCCCCCCCATTCTTGTCCTTGTCCTGATGAGTGCCAGGTGAAAAGCTTTGACAAAACATATTTTATCAGAAATACCCAAGTTAATTGATTCAGAGCTGGATTGGGGATTGGAGAGATGGGATCAACAGACCTGTGGCCAGATTCTCCGTTCTTGAGACTGAGAGTTGACAGGTTTCGAGGAGTTCTCCGAAAGCAAAACTGGCGCAGCACCTGTACCGATTCAGCCACCGTTGTCGGGATTGACACTTGGGAGGATAACAAGCTGCAGCCGCAAAGACTCATTTCACTCCCCACACACACTCATCCCAGCCAACAAGAGGGCATTGGTTGCGCTGGAGCGTTTCCATGCAGTTGGTGAGTCAGTTGGGGCCAGAGGGCACCTGGAGGGGCTGAGGGGGGGTGGCCTGGGGGACACCTATACGATCCCTGGCACTAAGTTCACAGTGGGCAGTCAGCGGCGTGCACAGCTGCATGGCTGCCTTGCCAGCTGCGGCAATGGTGTGTTCTGTGCCCATCAACCCCGACCCCACAACCCACCCCCAGCCCGCGGCACAACTGCCAGCACACTATGGCGATGTTAGACACTTTCCTCACCCCCTCTCTGTCCCTCAGCAGCCACCATGCCGATTTCACGATTTTTGAAAGCACAAGTGAATCTCACCATCGAGAATTCCCGCCGGTGCAGGCTGAGAATTGCGGAGGCCTCGAAGAATACGGGTTCGGGCCCACTGGTGATATGCAAACGCCTATTTACTGTAAGTGCGGAGTGGAACACAATGATGCTGCTGTTGAGCCTCCGGAGAATTGCGATTTGGCGTGAACCCGGTGCCCGCCATGATTTCGGCGTCGAGACCGACTCTGCGCCCAATCGCCTTTCCCGATTTCGGCGTCGGCCAACGGGAATCCCGCCCCGTGGGTTTGTTTATCTTTGCTGACCTTGCTCAGCCTACACCTAGCTGCAATGGACAAAACGATGGCTTAATCCTCCACAATGAGTACCCATGGAAATGCTCCCCTGCAGCTCCAGATTTGTTTACAATGGATAAGCTAATAACTTCAACTCACCCACTGGACAAAGAATTCCATTAGAATGCTCGCCGAGTTTGTCACAACTTCAAACCAAATAAGAAATAAGGATATTTTTTCAAAAGTGGCCCTGACAAAGGAATAGTTTTGAAACAGAAACAATCCGTTCAATTCTGGCAGGCTACATACTACAGTCTTGAATTGATTCATTCAGCTCCCGCTGGACCATAGTGGGAGGCTGAACTTGGAAACCATTTACTTTGTGGACAGCCAGTTAAGTCTTGCGATCTCTCAGCTTCTGCGATTGACAGTCCCGCTGTGCTGCAATATGATGTAGAATCGCCTGCAAATAGCTCAAATAATTCACAAGGGAAGATTTATAACCTTTAACATTTTCAGTTAATTGTTTTCAGCATTACTTTGTTCAACTTGACCTTTTTCAAGATGAGGCGATGTTGCTCCGAGATATTTCTGCGGGATTGAAGGTGATGCAAAGATGGCTTTGTGGCTTCCATATCAAAGGCCCACTATTCATTTGTTCGCTCATTAAACCTTCAGCAAAAGGTAGACTGGAGCAAAGAGCGGTGAAAGGCCAGGAGAAAAGTGCAAGGTCGACTCAGCTGTGTTTAGCTGCGCTCCTAAAACAAGGAGAATAAAAGAGTGGAAAAGAGAATAACAATGAGCTTACCGATAAAAAAATAATGAACTTACACACAGTCACAGGATTGAGTGTTGATCATTCAAAATCCAGGTCAGAGGTGGTGCTCCAGAGCCTCTGGGAGAGATTTCCAGTGCCACATCACAGCAGACGTGAGGTGGTTAATACAGAGTTCAAGAGCACGAACAGGTTTAAAATTAACGGAAGGAAACTGGAGCAATTTTCCTTCATGATATCCAGCTGTTTTTGCCCCAGTGATATCTCACTCTCTGGTGATACCTCACTCCCAGATGACATCTCATACCCCATGATTCCTCACTCCCCCGCGATATCTCACTTCAGCTGATATCGCACACCAGGTGAGATCTCACTCCCGGTGATACCTCACTCCCAGATGACATTTATACCCCGTGCTTCCTCATTCCCCAGTGGTATCTCACTTCAGGTGATATCTTACTGCAGTTGAAATGTCACAACAGGTGATATCTCACTGTAGGTGATACCTCACTCCCCAGTGGTTTCTCACTGCAGGTGAAATGTCGCAACAGGTGAAATGTCGCAACAGGTGAAATGTCACATCAGGTGAAATGTCACAACAGGTGATATCTCACATCAGGTGATATCTCACTGTAGGTGATACCTCACTCCCCAGTGATTTCTCACTCCAGGTGAAATGTCACAACAGGTGATATCTCACGTCAGGTGATATCTCACTGTAGGTGATACCTCACTCCCCAGTGATACCTCACACCAGGTGATACCCCACTTGCAGGTGACATTTCACTACCAGATGATATCTCAGAACAAGTAATATCTCACTCCCAGGTGGCATCTCACACCAGATGACATCTCACTCTCAGGTCATCTCTCATACCAGGTGATATAACAATCCCCAGTGATATCTCACACCCAAAAGACATCCCACACCAGCTGATACCTCACTCACAGATGATTTCTTACTCTGGGTGATATCTCAGTCCCTAGTGATATCTCACACCAGGTGATATCTCACACCAGGTGATATCTCATAACAGGTGATATCTCACACCAGGTGATATCTCATAACAGGTGATATCTCACACCAGGTGATATCTCACTCCAGGTGATATCTCACACCAGGTGATATCTCATAACAGGTGATATCTCACACCAGGTGATATCTCACACCAGGTGATATCTCATACCAGGTGATATCTCATACCAGGTGATATCTCACACTAGGTGATATCTCACACCAGGTGATATCTCATACCAGGTGATATCTCATACCAGGTGATATCTCATACCAGGTGATATCTCACGCCAGATGATATCTCACACCAGGAGGTATCTCACTCCAGGTGATATCTCACACCAGGTGATATCTCACTCCAGGTGATATCTCATACCAGGTGATATCTCACGCCAGGTGATATCTCACACCAGGAGGTATCTCACTCCAGGTGATACGTCAGTCCCTAGTAATATATCACACTAGGGGATTTCTCACACCAGGTGATATCTCACACCAGGAGGTATCTCACTCCAGGTGATATCTCACACCAGGTGATATCTCACTCCAGGTGATATCTCATACCAGGTGATATCTCACGCCAGGTGATATCTCACACCAGGAGGTATCTCACTCCGGGTGATATCTCTCACCAGCTGATATCTCACTCCAGGTGAAATCTCATACCAGGTGATATCTCACGCCAGGTGATATCTCACACCAGGAGGTATCTCACTCCAGGTGATATCTCACGCCAGGTGATATCTCACTCCAGGTGATATCTCATACCAGGTGATATCTCATACCAGGTGATATCTCACTCCAAGTGATATCTCACACCAGGAGGTATCTCACTCCAGGTGATACCTCAGTCCCTAGTAACATATCACACTAGGGGATTTCTCCCACCAGGTGATATCTCACACCAGGAGGTATCTCACTTCAGGTGATATCTCACACCAGGTGATATCTCACTCCAGGTGATATCTAACTCCAGGTGATATCTCACTCCAGGTGATATCTAACTCCAGGTGATATCTCACTCCAGGTGAAATCTCACGCCAGGTGATATCTCACACTAGGGGATTTCTCACACTAGGGGATTTCTCACACTAGGTGATATCTCACACCAGGTGATATCTCACACCAGGTGATATCTCACTCCAGGTGATATCTCAGTCCCTAGTGATATCTCACACAAGGGGATTTCTGACACCAGGTGATATCTCACACTAGGTGATTTCTCACACCAGGTGATATCTCACACCAGGTGATATCTCACTCCAGGTGATATCTCACTCCAGGTGATATATCACACTAGGGGATTTTTCACACCAGGTGATATCTCACTCCAGGTGATTTCTCACACCAGGTGATATCTCACACCAGGCGATATCTCACTCCTGGTGATTTCTCATGCCAGGTGATATCTCACACCAGGTGATATCTCATACCAGGTGATATCTCACACCAGGTGATATTTTACACCAGGTGATATCTCACTCCAGGTGATATCTCACGCCAGGTGATATCTCACTCCAGGTGATATCTCACTCCAGGTGATATCTCACGCCAGGTGATATCTCATACCAGGTTGTATCTCATACCAGGTGATATCTCACACCAGGTGATATCTCACACCAGGTGATATCTCACACTTGGGGAAATCTCACACCAGGTGGCATCTCACACTAACATCTCAATCTCAGTGATATCTCACCAAGTGATCTCTTACTCCCAGGTTCTATCTAAGCACTCTGTGATATCTCACTGCCCAGTGATATCTCACACCGGGTGATATCTCACTCCAGGTGATATCTCACACCAGGTGATATCTCACACCAGGTGATATCTCACTCCAGGTGATATCTAACTCCAGGTGATATCTCACGCCAGGTGATATCTCATACCAGGTGATATCTCATACCAGGTGATATCTCATACCAGGTGATATCTCATACCAGGTGATATCTCATACCAGGTGATATCTCATACCAGGTAATATCTCACACTAGGGGATATCTCACACCAGGTGGCATCTCACACTAACATCTCAATCTCAGTGATATCTCACTCCCCAACCCCAATGATATCTCACCAAGTGATATCTTATTCCCAGGTTATATCTAAGAACTCAGTCATCTCTCACTGCCCAGTGATATCTCACACCAGGTGATATCTCACTCCAGGTGACATCTCACACCAGGTGACATATCACACCAGGTGATATCTCACTCCAGGTGACATCTCACACCAGGTGATATCTCACTCCAGGTGATATCTCACACCAGGTGATGTCTCACTCCAGGTGATATCTCACACCAGGTGATGTCTCACTCCAGGTGATATCTCACACTAGGGGATTTCTCACACCAGTTGATATCTCACTCCAAGTGATGTCCCACTCCAGGTGATATCTCACACCAGGTGATATCTCACACCAGGTGATATCTCACTCCAGGTGATACATCACTCCAGGTAATACCTCACTCCAGGTAATACCTGACTCCAGGTGATAGCTCACTCCAGGTGATACCTCACTCCAGGCGATATCTCACTCCAGGTAATTCCTCACTCCAGGTAATACCTCACTCCAAGAGGTATCTCACTCCAGGTGTATCTCACACCAGGTGATATCTCACCCCAGGTGATATCTCACTCCAGGTGATACATCACTCCATGTAATACCACACTCCAGGTAATACCTCACTCCAGGTGATACCTCACCCCAGGTGATATCTCACTCCAGGTAATTCCTCACTCCAGGTAATACCTCACTCCAGGTGAAATCTCACTCCAGGTGATATCTCATACCAGGTGATATCTCACTCCAGGTGATATCTCATACCAGGTGATATCTCATGCCAGGTGATATCACATACCAGGTGATATCTCACTCCAGGTGATATCTCATACCAGGTGATATCTCACACCAGGTGATATCTCATACCAGATGATATGTCATACCAGGTGACGTCTCACACCAGGTGACATCTCACACCAGGTGATATCTCACACCAGGTGATATCTCATGCCAGGTGATATCTCACTCCAGGTGATATCTCACACCAGGTGATATCTCACTCCAGGTGATAACTCACACTAGGGGATTTTTCACACCAGGTGATATCTCACACCAGGTGATATCTTACACCAGGCGATATCTCACTACTGGTGATTTCTCATACCAGGTGATATCTCGGACCAGGTGATATCTCACACCAGGAGATATCTCACTCCAGGTGATACCTCACTCCAGGTGATACCTCACTCAAGGTGATTTCTCACACCAGGTGATATCTCACACCAGGAGATATCTCACTCCAGGTGATATCTCACACCAGGTAATACCTCACTGCAGGTGATATCTCACTCCAGGTGATATCTCTCTCAAGGTGATTTCTCACACCAGATGATATCTCACACCAGGTGATGTCTCACTCCAGGTGATATCTCACTCCAGGTGATATCTCACTCCAGGTGATATCTCACACCAGGGGATATCTCACACCAGGGGATATCTCACACCAGGGGATGTCTCACACCAGGTGATTTCTCACACCAGGTGATATCTCATACCAGGTGATATCTCACGCCAGGTGATATCTCACACCAGGTGATATCTCACACCAGGTGATATCTGACACTAGGGGATATCTCACAATAGGTGGCATCTCACACTAACATCTCAATCTCAGTGATATCTCACTCCCCAATTATATCTCACCATGTGATATCTTACTCCCAGGTTCTATCTAAGCACTCAGTGATATCTCACTGCCCAGTGATATCTCACTCCAGGTGATATCTCGCAGCAGGTGATATCTCACTCCAGGTGATATCTCACACCAGGTGATATCTCACTCCTGGTGATATCTCACACCAGGTGATACCTCACTCAAGGTAATTTCTCACACCAGGTGATATCTCACACCAGGAGGTATCTCACTCCAGGTGATATCTCACACCAGGTAATACCTAACTGCAGGTGATATCTCCCTCCAGGTGATATCTCTCTCAAGGTGATTTCTCACACCAGATGATATCTCACACCAGGTGATATCTCACTCCAGGTGATATCTCACTCCAGATGATGTCTCACTCCAGGTGATATCTCACACCAGGGGATATCTCACACCAGGGGATATCTCAAACCAGGTGATTTCTCATACCAGGTGATATCTCATACCAGGTGATATCTCACGCCAGGTGATATCTCACACCAGGTGATATCTCACACCAGGTGATATCTCACACTAGGGGATATCTCACACCAGGTGGCATCTCACACTAACATCTCAATCTCAGTGATATCTCACTCCCCAATTATATCTCACCATGTGATATCTTACTCCCAGGTTCTATCTAAGCACTCAGTGATATCTCACTGCCCAGTGATATCTCACACCAGGTGATATCTCACTCCAGGTGATATCTCACAGCAGGTGACATCTCACTCCAGGTGATATCTCAGACCAGGTGATATCTCACTCCAGGTGATATCTCACACCAGGTGATATCTCACACCAGGTGATATCTCACTCCAGATGATGTCTCACTCCAGGTGATATCACATTCCAGGTGATGTTTCACTCCAGGTGATATCTCACACTAGGGGATTTCTCACACCAGGTGATATCTCATACCAGGAGGTATCTCACTCCAGGTGATATCTCACTCCAGGTAATACCTCACTCCAGGTGATGTCCAACTCCAGGTGATATCTCACTCCAGGTGATATCTCACTCCAGGTGATATCTCACACCAGATGATATATCTCACACCAGGTGATATCTCACATGAGGGGATTTCTCATACCAGGTGATATCTCACACCAGGTTATATTTCACACTGGGGATATTTCACACCAGGTGGCATCTCACACTAACATCTCAATCTCAGTGATATCTCACTCCCCAACACCAATGATATCTCACCAAGTGATATCTCACTCCCAGGTTATATCTAAGCACTCAGTGATATCTCACTGCCCAGTGATATCTCACACCAGGTGATATCTCACACCAGGTGATATCTCACAGCAGGTGATATCTCACTCCAGGTGATATCTCACACCAGGTGATATCTCACTCCAGGTGATGTCTCACTCCAGGTGATGTCTCACTCCAGGTGATATCTCACACTTGGGGATTTCTCACACCAGGTGATATCTCACTCCAGGTGATATCTCACACCAGGAGGTATCTCACTCCAGGTAATACCTCACTCCAGGTGATATCTCATACCAGGTGTTATCTCACTCCAGGTGATATCTCACTCCAGGTAATACCTCACTCCAGGTGATGTCCCACTCCAGGTGATATCTCACTCCAGGTGATATCTCACATCAGGTGATATCTCACACCAGGTTATATCTCACGCCAGGTGATATCTCACATTAGTGGATATCACATAACAGGAGATATCTCACACCAGGTGATATCTCACAGCAGGTGATATCTCACTCCAGGTGATTTCCCATACCAGGTTATATCTCACGCCAGGTGATATCTCACGCCAGGTGATATCTCACACCAGGTGATATCTCACACCAGGTGATATCTCACTCCAGGTGATTTATCATACCAGGTTATATCTCACGCCAGGTGATATCTCACACCAGGTGATATCTCACGCCAAGTGATATCTCACGCCAGGTGATATCTCACACCAGGTGCTATCTCACGCCAGGTTCTATCTCACTCCAGGTGATATCTCACACCAGGTGATATCTCACACCAGGTGATATCTCACACTAGGGGATATCTCACACCAGGTGGCATCTCACACTAACGTCTCAATCTCAATGATATCTCACTCCCCAATGATATCTCACCAAGTGATATCTTACTCCGAGGTTCTATCTAAGCACTCAGTGATATTCTCACTGCCCAGTGATATCTCACACCTGGTGATATCTCACTCCAAGTGATATCTCAGACCAGGAGATATCTCACTCCAGGTGATATCTCACACCAGGTGGCATCTCACACTAACGTCTCAATCTCAATGATATCTCACTCCCCAATGATATCTCACCAAGTGATATCTTACTCCGAGGTTCTATCTAAGCACTCAGTGATATTCTCACTGCCCAGTGATATCTCACACCTGGTGATATCTCACTCCAAGTGATATCTCAGACCAGGAGATATCTCACTCCAGGTGATATCTCACACCAGGTGATATCTCACACTAGGGGATATCTCACACCAGGTGGCATCTCACACTAACATCTCAATTTCGGTGATATCTCACTCACCAACCCCAATGATATCTCACCAAGTGATATCTTACTCCCAGGTTATATCTAAGCACTCAGTGATATCTCACTGCCCAGTGATATCTCACACCAGGTGATATCTCACTCCAGGTGATATCTCACTCCAGGTGATATCTCACAGCAGGTGATATCTCACTCCAGGTGATATCTCACACCAGGTGATATATCACACCAGGTGATATCTCACTCCAGGTGATGTCTCACTCCAGGTTATATCTCATTCCAGGTGATATCCCACTCCAGGTGATATCTCGCACCAGGTGATGTCTCACTCCAGGTGATATCTCACACTAGGGGATTTCTCACACCAGGTGATATCTCACTCCAGGTGATATATCACACCAGGAGGTATCGCACTCCAGGTAATACCTTACTCTAGGTGATATCTCATACCAGGTGATATCTCACTCCAGGTGATATCTCACTCCAGGTAATACCTCACTCCAGGTGATGTCCCACTCCAGGTGATGTCCCACTCCAGGTGATATCTCACACCAGGTGATATCTCACACCAGGTGATATCTCACACCAGGTAATAACTCACTCCAGGTGATACCTCACTCCAGGTGATTTCTCACACCAAGTAATACCTCACTCCAAGAGGTTCTCACCCCAGGTGATATCTCACTCCAGGTGATATCTCACACCAGGTAATACCTCACTCCAGGTGATACCTCACTCCAGGTGATTTATCACACCAGGTGATATCTCACTCCAGGTGATATCTCACTCCAGGTAATACCTCACTCCAGGTGATGTCCCACTCCAGGTGATATCTCACTCCAGGTGATATCTCACAACAGGTGATATCTCACACCAGGTAATACCTCACACCAGGTGATATCTCACATTAGGGGATATCTCACACCAGGAGATGTCTCACTCCAGGTGATATCTCATTCCAGGTGATATTCCACTCCAGGTGATATCTCACACCAGGTGATGTCTCACACCAGGTGATATCTCACACCTGGTGATATCTCACTCCAGGTGTTATCTCACACCAGGAGGTATCGCACTCCAGGTAATACCTCACTGCAGGTGATATCTCATACCAGGTGATATCTCACTCCAGGTGATATCTCACTCCAGGTAATACCTCACTCCCGTTGATGTCCCACTCCAGGTGATATCCCACACCAGGTGATATCTCACACCAGGTGATACTTCACTCCAGGTGATACCTCGCTCCAGGTGATTTCTCACACCAGGTAATACCTCACTCCAGGTGATTTCTCACTCCAGGTGATTTCTCACTCCAGGTGATATCTCACACCAGGTAACACCTCACTCCAGGTGATACCTCACTCCAGGTGATACCTCACTCCAGGTGATTTCTCACACCAGGTGATATCTCACACCAGGAGGTATCTCACTCCAGTTGATATCTCACTCCAGGTGATATCTCACACCAGGTAATACCTCACTCCAGGTGATACCTCACTCCAGGTGATTTCTCACACCAGGTGATATCTCACACCAGGAGGTATCTCACTCCAGGTGATATCTCACACCAGGTAATAGCTCACTCCAGGTGAAATCTCATACCAGGTGATATCTCACTCCAGGTGATATCTCACTCCAGGCAATACCTCACTCCAGGTGATGTCCCACTCCAGGTGATATCTCACTCCAGGTGATATCTCACACCAGGTGATATCTCACACTAGGTAATACCTCACACCAGGTGATATCTCACAGTAGGGGATATCTCACACCAGGAGATATTTCACACCAGGTGATATCTCACTCCAGGTGATATCTCACACCAGATGATATCTCACGCCAGGTGATATCTCACGCCAGGCTATATCTCATACCAGGTGATATCTCACACCAGGTGATATCTCACACCAGGTGATATCTCGCACTAGGGGATATCTCACACCAGGTGGCATCCCACACTAACATCTCAATCTCAGTGATATCTCACTCCCCAATGATATCCCACCAAGTGATATCTTACTCCCAGGTTCTATCTAAGCACTCAGTGATATCTCACTACCCAGTGGTGTCTCACACCTGGTGATATCTCACTCAAGGTGATGTCTCACTCCAGGTGATATCTCACTCCAGGTGATGTCTCATACTAGGGGATTTCTCACACCAGGTGATATCTCACTCCAGGTGATATCTCACTCCAGGTAATACCTAACTGCAGGTGATATCTCCCTCCAGGTGATATCTCTCTCAAGGTGATTTCTCACACCAGATGATATCTCACACCAGGTGATATCTCACTCCAGGTGATATCTCACTCCAGATGATGTCTCACTCCAGGTGATATCTCACACCAGGGGATATCTCACACCAGGGGATATCTCAAACCAGGTGATTTCTCATACCAGGTGATATCTCATACCAGGTGATATCTCACGCCAGGTGATATCTCACACCAGGTGATATCTCACACCAGGTGATATCTCACACTAGGGGATATCTCACACCAGGTGGCATCTCACACTAACATCTCAATCTCAGTGATATCTCACTCCCCAATTATATCTCACCATGTGATATCTTACTCCCAGGTTCTATCTAAGCACTCAGTGATATCTCACTGCCCAGTGATATCTCACACCAGGTGATATCTCACTCCAGGTGATATCTCACAGCAGGTGACATCTCACTCCAGGTGATATCTCAGACCAGGTGATATCTCACTCCAGGTGATATCTCACACCAGGTGATATCTCACACCAGGTGATATCTCACTCCAGATGATGTCTCACTCCAGGTGATATCACATTCCAGGTGATGTTTCACTCCAGGTGATATCTCACACTAGGGGATTTCTCACACCAGGTGATATCTCATACCAGGAGGTATCTCACTCCAGGTGATATCTCACTCCAGGTAATACCTCACTCCAGGTGATGTCCAACTCCAGGTGATATCTCACTCCAGGTGATATCTCACTCCAGGTGATATCTCACACCAGATGATATATCTCACACCAGGTGATATCTCACATGAGGGGATTTCTCATACCAGGTGATATCTCACACCAGGTTATATTTCACACTGGGGATATTTCACACCAGGTGGCATCTCACACTAACATCTCAATCTCAGTGATATCTCACTCCCCAACACCAATGATATCTCACCAAGTGATATCTCACTCCCAGGTTATATCTAAGCACTCAGTGATATCTCACTGCCCAGTGATATCTCACACCAGGTGATATCTCACACCAGGTGATATCTCACAGCAGGTGATATCTCACTCCAGGTGATATCTCACACCAGGTGATATCTCACTCCAGGTGATGTCTCACTCCAGGTGATGTCTCACTCCAGGTGATATCTCACACTTGGGGATTTCTCACACCAGGTGATATCTCACTCCAGGTGATATCTCACACCAGGAGGTATCTCACTCCAGGTAATACCTCACTCCAGGTGATATCTCATACCAGGTGTTATCTCACTCCAGGTGATATCTCACTCCAGGTAATACCTCACTCCAGGTGATGTCCCACTCCAGGTGATATCTCACTCCAGGTGATATCTCACATCAGGTGATATCTCACACCAGGTTATATCTCACGCCAGGTGATATCTCACATTAGTGGATATCACATAACAGGAGATATCTCACACCAGGTGATATCTCACAGCAGGTGATATCTCACTCCAGGTGATTTCCCATACCAGGTTATATCTCACGCCAGGTGATATCTCACGCCAGGTGATATCTCACACCAGGTGATATCTCACACCAGGTGATATCTCACTCCAGGTGATTTATCATACCAGGTTATATCTCACGCCAGGTGATATCTCACACCAGGTGATATCTCACGCCAAGTGATATCTCACGCCAGGTTCTATCTCACTCCAGGTGATATCTCACACCAGGTGATATCTCACACCAGGTGATATCTCACACTAGGGGATATCTCACACCAGGTGGCATCTCACACTAACGTCTCAATCTCAATGATATCTCACTCCCCAATGATATCTCACCAAGTGATATCTTACTCCGAGGTTCTATCTAAGCACTCAGTGATATTCTCACTGCCCAGTGATATCTCACACCTGGTGATATCTCACTCCAAGTGATATCTCAGACCAGGAGATATCTCACTCCAGGTGATATCTCACACCAGGTGGCATCTCACACTAACGTCTCAATCTCAATGATATCTCACTCCCCAATGATATCTCACCAAGTGATATCTTACTCCGAGGTTCTATCTAAGCACTCAGTGATATTCTCACTGCCCAGTGATATCTCACACCTGGTGATATCTCACTCCAAGTGATATCTCAGACCAGGAGATATCTCACTCCAGGTGATATCTCACACCAGGTGATATCTCACACTAGGGGATATCTCACACCAGGTGGCATCTCACACTAACATCTCAATTTCGGTGATATCTCACTCACCAACCCCAATGATATCTCACCAAGTGATATCTTACTCCCAGGTTATATCTAAGCACTCAGTGATATCTCACTGCCCAGTGATATCTCACACCAGGTGATATCTCACTCCAGGTGATATCTCACTCCAGGTGATATCTCACAGCAGGTGATATCTCACTCCAGGTGATATCTCACACCAGGTGATATATCACACCAGGTGATATCTCACTCCAGGTGATGTCTCACTCCAGGTTATATCTCATTCCAGGTGATATCCCACTCCAGGTGATATCTCGCACCAGGTGATGTCTCACTCCAGGTGATATCTCACACTAGGGGATTTCTCACACCAGGTGATATCTCACTCCAGGTGATATATCACACCAGGAGGTATCGCACTCCAGGTAATACCTTACTCTAGGTGATATCTCATACCAGGTGATATCTCACTCCAGGTGATATCTCACTCCAGGTAATACCTCACTCCAGGTGATGTCCCACTCCAGGTGATGTCCCACTCCAGGTGATATCTCACACCAGGTGATATCTCACACCAGGTGATATCTCACACCAGGTAATAACTCACTCCAGGTGATACCTCACTCCAGGTGATTTCTCACACCAAGTAATACCTCACTCCAAGAGGTTCTCACCCCAGGTGATATCTCACTCCAGGTGATATCTCACACCAGGTAATACCTCACTCCAGGTGATACCTCACTCCAGGTGATTTATCACACCAGGTGATATCTCACTCCAGGTGATATCTCACTCCAGGTAATACCTCACTCCAGGTGATGTCCCACTCCAGGTGATATCTCACTCCAGGTGATATCTCACAACAGGTGATATCTCACACCAGGTAATACCTCACACCAGGTGATATCTCACATTAGGGGATATCTCACACCAGGAGATGTCTCACTCCAGGTGATATCTCATTCCAGGTGATATTCCACTCCAGGTGATATCTCACACCAGGTGATGTCTCACACCAGGTGATATCTCACACCTGGTGATATCTCACTCCAGGTGTTATCTCACACCAGGAGGTATCGCACTCCAGGTAATACCTCACTGCAGGTGATATCTCATACCAGGTGATATCTCACTCCAGGTGATATCTCACTCCAGGTAATACCTCACTCCCGTTGATGTCCCACTCCAGGTGATATCCCACACCAGGTGATATCTCACACCAGGTGATACTTCACTCCAGGTGATACCTCGCTCCAGGTGATTTCTCACACCAGGTAATACCTCACTCCAGGTGATTTCTCACTCCAGGTGATTTCTCACTCCAGGTGATATCTCACACCAGGTAACACCTCACTCCAGGTGATACCTCACTCCAGGTGATACCTCACTCCAGGTGATTTCTCACACCAGGTGATATCTCACACCAGGAGGTATCTCACTCCAGTTGATATCTCACTCCAGGTGATATCTCACACCAGGTAATACCTCACTCCAGGTGATACCTCACTCCAGGTGATTTCTCACACCAGGTGATATCTCACACCAGGAGGTATCTCACTCCAGGTGATATCTCACACCAGGTAATAGCTCACTCCAGGTGAAATCTCATACCAGGTGATATCTCACTCCAGGTGATATCTCACTCCAGGCAATACCTCACTCCAGGTGATGTCCCACTCCAGGTGATATCTCACTCCAGGTGATATCTCACACCAGGTGATATCTCACACTAGGTAATACCTCACACCAGGTGATATCTCACAGTAGGGGATATCTCACACCAGGAGATATTTCACACCAGGTGATATCTCACTCCAGGTGATATCTCACACCAGATGATATCTCACGCCAGGTGATATCTCACGCCAGGCTATATCTCATACCAGGTGATATCTCACACCAGGTGATATCTCACACCAGGTGATATCTCGCACTAGGGGATATCTCACACCAGGTGGCATCCCACACTAACATCTCAATCTCAGTGATATCTCACTCCCCAATGATATCCCACCAAGTGATATCTTACTCCCAGGTTCTATCTAAGCACTCAGTGATATCTCACTACCCAGTGGTGTCTCACACCTGGTGATATCTCACTCAAGGTGATGTCTCACTCCAGGTGATATCTCACTCCAGGTGATGTCTCATACTAGGGGATTTCTCACACCAGGTGATATCTCACTCCAGGTGATATCTCACTCCAGGTGATATCTCACACCCAGGAGGTATCGCACTCCAGGTGATATCTCACTGCAGGTGATATCTCACGCCAGGTGATATCTCATACCAGGTGATATCTCATTCCAGGTGATATCTCTCACTAGGGGATATCTCACACCAGGTGGCATCTCACACTAACATTTCAATTTCAGTGATATCTCACTCCCCGCCCCCAATGATATCTCACCAAGTGATATCTTACTCCCAGGTTATATCTAATCAC
Organism: Scyliorhinus canicula; assembly: GCF_902713615.1. Lineage (NCBI taxonomy): Eukaryota > Metazoa > Chordata > Chondrichthyes > Carcharhiniformes > Scyliorhinidae > Scyliorhinus > Scyliorhinus canicula. The sequence continues at coordinate 22,499,314 of NC_052160.1, forward strand.
TCAGTGATATCTCACTGCCCAGTGATATCTCACACCAGGTGATATCTCACTCCAGGTGATATCTCACAGCAGGTGATATCTCACTCCAGGTGATATCTCACACCAGGTTATATCTCACACCAGGTGATATCTCACTCCAGTTGATATCTTATTCCAGGTGATATCCCACTCCAGGTGATATCTCGCACCAGGTGATATCTCACACTAGGGGATTTCTCACACCAGGTGATATCTCACTCCAGGTGATATCTCACTCCAGGTGACATCTCACTCCAGGTGATATCTCACTCCAGGTGATATCTCACTCCAGGTAATATCTCACTCCAGGTGATGTCCCACTCCAGGTGATGTCTCACTCCAGGTGATATCTCACACCAGGTGATATCTCACACCAGGTAATACCTCACTCCAAGTGGTATCTCACTCCAGGTGATATCTCACTCCAGGTGATATCTCTCTCCAGGTGATATCTCACTCCCGGTGATATCTCACACCAGGTGATATCTCACACCAGGAGGTATCTCACTCCAGGTGATATCTCACACCAGGTAATATCTCACTCCAGGTGATATCTCACTCCCGGTGATATCTCACTCCAGGTGATTTCTCACACCAGGTGATATCTCACACCAGGAGGTATCTCACTCCAGGTGATATCTCACTTCAGGTGATTTCTCACACCAGGTGATATCTCACTCCAGGAGGTATCTCACACCAGGTGATTTCTCACACCAGGTGATATCTCACACCAGGAGGTATCTCACTCCAGGTGATATCTCACTCCAGGTGATATCTCACTCCAGGTGATTTCTCACACCAGGTGATATCTCACTCCAGGTGATATCTCACTCCAGGTGTTATCTTACGCTGGGTGATAGCTCACTCTCCGGTGTGATCTCCCTCTCAGGTGATATCTCACTACTCGTGATATCTTATGCCATACCCATGGAGTGATTAGAATACAAGGATGTTAATATTAATTTTGAGGCGTTGGTGGTTTGAGTCTCTGTTATAATGTAAGGAAATGGAGAGAATATCTTTGTGAATCAAATTAATTCCAATTAAAGGATTGAAGACCAATGGTTTGGATCCATTCCTAATCAAGAAACTGACTCAGAATCACAGAGGACAGACAGAGTGCATCCAGCGACATTCATACAACAGAACTATGCATTCTCCCTCTCTCATTGCAGATTGGAAAGGCTGCTGTATATACTTCGAGCACTCCCTGAACAACCACCATTTTATACCAGAGAGGGAATACAACCACGAGAACAGGAGGTCAGATTAAGGCCTGGCAACTGTCCATTAAAGTAACCCTTTGTGGTAACGCGGCCTTTAAAAGGGCGGGTTCCACGGGCCAGGTGACTGGCTTGGGGCCAATCATACAGGAGTGTGTGAATGCCGGCCAATGGGGAGTTTGTATGGGACCCTGGGAGCAGGTGGACCAGTGTGGACCAGGGAGCTGTAGGGTTAAGACCTGCTCTGTAGTGTTCTGCGCTTGTTACTTAACTGCCTTTGCCTTTCATTAGTGAGCCTTTTTGTTAAATACTGGAAGCCTAAAGTGTTTGACTTGACCCACCACAGTGGTGACAAGGTAAAGGTTTGCGATCGCAGCCGGCAATCGTCGTGAATCGAGGTGGGGGGGAGGAAGAAAGAGTTGAGAGAACAGAGAGGCTCCAGCAAGAGTCAGAAGAGTGAATAGAAATGCCAATCATTAGACCCATTTGACCGAGGGATTAAGGATCAGAACCAGTACATTGAACGGTTCCGTTTTCTATACCCGAATGTGATTACAGGTGAGGGCAAGCAGAAGATGATACTTGTGACAGTTTGCGGGTCCCAAACGTACGATGTGATTCGGGATTTCATGTCCCCGGGGGCACCCAACTCAATGACAAAGGCAAATTACTGCGGATGCTGGACTCTGAAACCAACTTTTGGTTTGACAAAGCTTTGACATCTGGACTCGAAATGTTAGCTCTTTTCTCTCCCTACAGATGCTGCCAGACCTGCTGAGATTTTCCAGCATTTTCTCTTTGATCCCAACTCAATGATCTTTGGCCAGATAGTGTAATTGGTTAAAGAACATTTCAGCCTAAGGCTCGATTATCCCCCAACATTATGAGTTGCAACAAGCAGGCAGTGAGGGACCATGAAATGTCCGTCTCAGCCTTTATAACCAGGCTTCATCAGCATGCTGAGCACTGAGAGTTCGGGACCACGCTTAGTGACACACTGCGCGATTGGCTGGTTTGTGGGATGCGTAACCTTAATATCCAGAAGTAGCTCCTGGCATAGACCACGATTATGCTGAAAAAAGCGATCAAGGTGATGGAGTGAACCGGGAGAGGCCCGACTGAGCTTCAAAGTGTGGCTGAAGAGGAGATAAACCAAGTATGAGGCGGTGTGGCCACCTTAATCTGACCTCCTGTTCTCGAGGCTGTATATTCTGCAGAGGGATCAACAGGCACAACGGAGAACCAGGCATGGTACTTGGGACCAGACCGGAAGCCGAGTAGGGGGAAGAAGAGGGAATGTCAGCCCACGTCTGAGGTGGACTGCTAGCATTGCGAGGGAGACCATCCCCTGGAGACCTATCATGCTTGGGAGTTTGTGTGCTTCCAATGCAACCGGAGGGGGCACATTCAAACACATTGCTGCACGAGGCAAAGTGCATAAATGCAAATAAAAACAACAACAGCAGCAGCAGTTCACAGTGCAGTACTCCACATAGTGGCGAAGAGCTCTGAGGAAGAGCAGGCAATGTATCGGTTGAACACAAACCAATTGAATAAGACAGCTCCAATTGAAATTGTCTTAACGGCAAATGGTAAATGCCTTAAAGTGGAACCGGGCTTCGGTGACCGTAGTAGGGGAGCAGACTTTCCAATATTTTCATGCAGGAACGCTGTCTTTAAGCTTGAAGAGTACTAAGCTCTCAATATACACCAGGAACCTCGGAACAGCCAATACACCAGTAATATGCAGAGAGCAGGAAGCCAATTTGCCTTTGTTTCTCGTGGAAGATCACAAATCTAGTCTGTGGGAAGAGACTGGTTACAGAAGATTAGGCTCAACTGGGTAGAAATCTTCAAAATATCCAATGGCGTCCTCCAACATGTCATAAGGAGGTGAAGACGTCTTCAACAAGGAACTGGGCTGAATTAAGGGCATCAAAGCCAAGATATATATCAATCCAGATTCGACACCCAAGTTCTTGACCAAAGGCAGATCGGTGGCTCAATGGATAGCATTGCTGCCTCACGGCGCCGAGGTCCCAGGTTCGATCCCGGCTCTGGGTCACTGTCCATGTGGTGTTTGCACATTCTCCCCGTGCTTGCGTGGATTTCACCCCCACAACCCAAAAAAGATGCGCAGGCTAGGTGGATTGGCCACATTAAATTGCCCCTTAATTGGAAAAAATGAATTGGTACTCGACATTTATATTTTAAAAAAAAGTTCTTCAGAGCCAGGCCAGTGCCATATAAATTGTAGCAGAACATTGAAGCTGAGTTGGAAAGAGATTGGAAGAGCTCGGTATAATCAAGCTGGTTCAGTTTTCCCAGTGGGCGGTGCTGATAGCCGCTGTCAACCTGATCGTTCGATAAGACTTTGTGGGGACTATAAGCTAACCATAAATCAGGCTGTCCAGATCGATCTGTATTCAATTCCCTGAATTGAGGACCTCTACGCTAAGATGGCGGGAGGCCTCGACTATTCAAAATTAGACCTCAGTCGTGCTTATCTGCAATGGGAGTTGGATGAGGAGCCTCAGACTTTTGCTACAATCAATACCCACAAAGGCCTCTTCCAGTATAGCTGACTGCTGCGCAACATTGCTTCAGCCTGTGCTATCTTCCAGAGGATGATGGAAAACCTCCTCCAGGGAATTCCCATGGTGATGACATGTTGGTCACTGGCACTACATCAGAAGAGGAAGTAGTGAAGAGGTGTCGTTGCCTAAAATGCAAAAAGTGTACTTCAAAGGCCTAAGAAATGGTGTACAGTATCTAGGATTTCAAGTTGATGTGACAGGGTTACACCCCTTGGAATTAAAGGTCAAGACCATACGAGACGTCCCTTCACCCAAAAATGTCAGTCATAAACCCTTCCTCATTGTGGTCAATTATAATGGAAGGTTAATTTTGAATTTAGCCACAACATAGGCACCATTACACCTGCTATTAAAAAAGATTCAGCGGTGGTAATAGAAGGAGTCTGAACAGGAGGACTTGCAAGTCAGGAAGTATCTGTCCTTCAAAGCTCTTCGTGCATTTTGACCCGGGGAAATCAATCATGTTGACATGTGATGCGTCACTGTAGAGTATTGGGCAGTTTTATCCCACAAAATAGAAGATTTTTCGGATCGCTGTATCGCTTTTGCCTCAAGGAGCCTTTCAGGATCAGAATGAAATGATGTCCAGATTGAGAAGGAGGGCTTAGCAATTATATTCAGCGTGACCAAATTGTACCAGTATGTGGACGGTCGACGGTCTGACATAGTGACTGACCACAAGCCATTACTGGGCTTGTTGAGGGAAGATAAGCCCATACCGCCCATAGCCTCGGCAAGGGTACAACATTGGGCGGCTTATAACTATGCTTTTCAGCACTGGCCTGGGATTCAAATTGCTAATGCGGATGCATTAGGTCGCCTGCCCCGACCCAAGAGCATCCAGCCATCTCCTGTACCCCATGAGATCATTTCAGCCTTAAATCTCCTAAACACTCTGTCAGTGTCGGCTGGGCACATTCACAACTTGACCGAAGAGGACACTATTCTTTCAAAGGCTAAAAGAATGGTACAGACTGGGTGGCATTACGAGAAGTCTAAACAGCTGGGGCCATACTTCACTCACCAGGACCAGTTGCCATGTGAAGATGGTGCGATTCTGTGGGGATCATGGGTGTTCGTCCCACCTCCGGCCAAGGAGCCCCTCCTTCAAGAGATACAGAGTGCCCACCCAGGGTAGACAAAGATGAAGATGCTGGCACACAGCTACAGCTGGTGAGTATGCATAGATAAAGCCATTGGAAAACTGGTACAACGGTCTACCCGCCAGCAATATGTGCCACCTTCCGCCACTCTTCACCTTTGAGAATGACCAGAATGGATCTTGGTCCATGGCGACTACGCGGGTTTATTTATGTGCAAGATGTTTCTGGTGCTGGTAGATGCCTACTTGAAGTCTGTTGGTTCAAGAGATAGGGACCACAACCTCGGTGGGCACGGTAGATTCCTTGTGCTGAGTGTGTGCCATTCATGGACTTCCCAAGTCCATTGTTTCAGACAATGGCACCCCCTTCATTAGCAATGATTTCCAGGCTTTTGTGTAAGCAAATGGTACAAGACAGATGAGGACAGCCCCCTACCACTCAACGTTGAGTGGTCTGGCTGAGAGGGCCGTTCAAACTTTCAATAATGCATTGAGACAGCAATCTGATAAACCACTTTGTCAGCAGTTGCCGATTTTTCTCTTGTTGTACATTCCAACCCCTCAACCACAGGGGTCAAACCAGCTGAGCTGCTCATGGGATGAGAACCCGATTGGGTCTTGTGTTTCAAAATTTGCCGAGGAGGGTGGAGGCACGTCAGGCCTCCCAGAAGAGTCAGCAGTCAGAGCAGAGAACCGGCAGGCCATTCGGGGGTGGGAGACCCGATTTTGGTCCGTAATTTCACCTCAGGTCCACCTTGGTTTGAAGGCCACATTATGGCCGAGGGTGGCGCCATCCAGCTTAGAACATGCAGACACCTGCAGCTCTGTCCAGCCAAGGTGAGCCAGGGACTCCTAATCCTGCTCAACCAGCTGCATCTGTCGAGGCCGGGAAGGCCAATCTGCCTGACATTGAGGTGGTGTCCTGAGGTGACACTGACTGTTGGCAATTTGATCACCCGAACGGGTGCTGAACCTTTGGCAGAGCTACGGAGATCTGGGAGGACCCAATCTCTGGACCGGTTGACCTTTTGATGGATTCTCTTTCCCCTGTTGTCTCTTCTTTTTTTAATATAAATTTAGAGTATCCAATTCTTTTCTTTTTCAATTAAGGTGCAATTTAGCGTGACCAACCCACCTATCCTACACATCTTTTGGGTTGTGGCGGTCAAACCCACGCAAACACGGGATGTGCAAACTCCACACGGGTAGTCACCTGAGGCCAGGATCGAACCCGGGTTCTCAGCGCCATGAGGCAGCAGCGCTAACCACTGCACCACCGTGCAGCCCTATGTCTCGTCCAACATTTGTAACCTCTGTGTATAGTTTTGAGATAGTTGTAATAAGGAACTTAAGGGCGGAGGGGGACGGACGGTGTGGTGGGATGTGGTTCCGTGGCCCCTTTAAAGGGGCAGGCTCCACGGACCACATGTCCAGCTTGGGGCCAATCATATGGGAGCACGTGACGCAAACCCCAGCCAATGGCTGGTTTGCGTAGGCCCTGGGAGCAGGACCCCAGGCATTCTGGGCTAGGAACCTGAAGTGTGAAGACCTATTTGTGTAGCCTTCTGTGCCTGTTATCTAACTACCTTTGCCTTTCATCAATAAATCCCTTTCTTTATTACTGGAAGCCTCCAATGTGTGTCTCAAGCAACCGCACCTGTAAAAAAAAAAGGCCAAATAAAGCAGCAAAATCTCTTTTAATGACAAATAAATGGCCAGTCAGTTATGTTTGCCCATAAAAGTTGATGATGTTCTGGAGGAAGATTTACAATTGACTGAAGAGGATGGGATCCATGTCACAAACAAGTAAACATGATTCTTATCCAATTGCAAATAGGAACCGCTTTCACTGCTGATGTAGTTATTAATTTTTTCCATTGAAGGGATTTCTGAAAGCAAATCTATGTCTATATACTTCACACCAACCACCTCCTTTCATTACTTCCAGCTGGGCATCTGTCAAGAAAGTCTTTAAATGATGGCTCATTGTGAATTAACCCCTACTTTGCTGGAACAATGTGAACACCAAGTATCTTCTTATTTGTAGGCAGTCCCTCGGGATCAGGAGGCTCTGAGATGAATGATAAACCCAATGCTGGTTCCTCACACTCTGCCACATATGGAGCAGGTAGTGCTTGAAGGGTTGGGCAGATTTAGAAGTTTGTGCTATCTCTCCAAAGCCTAACAGCCTCTGTGTGCTCTTGGAAAAGTCTCACGATGTGTTCAGCGTCTTCCCGAATAACTTGTTTTGGTCAGTTGCAAGCCAGGATCACCGATGTGGCCACAGAATTCCTACAGTGCAGAAGGAGGTCTTTCAGCCAATTGAATCTGCACCGACCCCCTGAAAGCGCGCCCTTTCGCTGTAACCCCATAACCCCACATCTCTGGTCACTCAGGGGAAATTTAGCACGGCCAATCCACCTGACCACTTCATTGAATTATGGGAGGAAACCGGAGCACCCAGAGGAAATCCACTCTGACACGGGAAGAACGTACAAACTCCACGCAGACTGTCACCCTCGGCCGGAATTGAATCTGGGTCCCTGGCGCTGGATGGCACCACCCCTCGACTCCGCAAGTGATCGCTGTGCCAATCGTGCCGCCCCTACCCTTCGCAGCCCAGCCAGCTGGGCTATTTCATCTCTTCTGGATTGCCAGGTATGGTACAGTAAGAAGTCTTACAACACCAGGTTAAAGTCCAACAGATTTGTTTCAAACACGAGCTTTCGGAGCGCGGCTCCTTCCTCAGGTGAATGGCGAGGTATGTTCCAGAAACATTTATATAGACAAAGTCAGAGATGCTGGACAATGCTTGGAATGCGAGCATTTGCAGGTAATCAAATCATTACAGATCCAGGGAGAGGGATAATCACAGGTTAAAGAGGTGTGAATTGTCTCAAACCAGAACAGTTGGTGGGATTTTGCAATCCCAATCAATTCACACCTCTTTAACCTGGGATTATCCCTCTCCCTGGATCTGTAATGATTTGATTACCTGCAAATGCTCACATTCCAAGCATTGTCCAGCATCTCTGACTTTGTCTATATAAATGTTTCTGGAACATACCTCGCCATTCACCTGAGGAAGGAGCTGCGCTCCGAAAGCTCGTGTTTGAAACAAACCTGTTGGACTTTAACCTGGTGTTGTAAGACTTCTTACTGTGCTCACCCCAGTCCAACGCCGGCATCTCCACATCACAGGTATGGTACGACATTGGACTATGTAGGATTAGAGACCGCACCCTTCCAACAATTTAAGTGGTGCTCAGAAATGATCAGTCATCTCATAAATACTCAGTGCACTGATGATGGAGGAATAATGTGTCACTGCTTTTCCGTGCAAACCACCTTGGATTACAGAAGGTCTGCGGCACTGAAAGAAGTGATTTATCTCATCTGTTCCTTGCTGGCATTTATGATCCAGTCAACCCTCCTCCCTGCCCTCTCCATCTCACCCCATCATTTTTTTTTCTTTTTGTCCTCATCTGTGTAACTAGGACTAGATCCTATCAACCAGGGCAGCGTGGTAGCATAGTGGTCAGCACAATTGCTTCACAGCTCCAGGGTCCCAGGTTCGATTCCTGGCTTGGGTCACTGTCTGTGCGGAGTCTGCACGTTCTCCCCGTGTGTGCGTGGGTTTCCTCCGGGTGCTCCGGTTTCCTCCCACCGTCCAAAGATGTGCAGGTTAGGTGGATTGGCCATGCTAAATTGCCCTTAGTGTCCAAAATTGACCTTAGTGGGGTTATGGGGATAGGGTGGAGGTGTGTGCTTGGGTAGGGTGCTCTTTCCAAGAGCCAGTGTAGACTCGATGGGCTGAATGGCCTCCTTCTGCACTGTAAATTCTATGAGATCGATTCACCCTCATAGGAAAATCTATGAGGCATGGTCTTGTCACAACTAAAACCATTGGCTAAACCGTGCTCTATTGAATGCACACATTCCCTGAAGCAGCAGAATGCTCACCAAGCAGCCCAGGCTCACTTGGTCTGTGAAATAGTAAGTTTGGGTCTGATTATACACCAATAAAATTATTTAATTAGTTCAAGTCTTGACCCATATATCTACTCCAGGAATGGGCTTTTCTGCGATACAACACACTACGATAGGATTATGGTGCTACATGGAATGATAGTGTCAACTATGAATGGTCTACTAAACACATGAACTTCCCAGTTTGAGAGAGAAAGTTGGAAAGAAACTTAACCTTTCTGTCATTCGGCAACAACAAATTATGTTTTTCGAGAACCTTTAATATCGTGACATCTCCCAAGGTGCTTCACTTTGAGTCATTATCGAACAAAATTAGACACCGGGCCTAATAAGGTGATATTTGGACATGTGGCCAGATATCTGGCCAAAGGGGGAAACTTTACAGACCAACGTGGAGGAGAGGAGGGGCGAGTTGAAGAGGTTTAAGAAGGAAATGATGGAATTCAGGGCTCGGACAGCTGAAGTCACAACCGCCAATGGTGGGGCAATGAAAATCCAGTGATGCACTGGAGGACAAGAGATATTGGAGGGTTGCAGGGCTGGGGAAGGGTTACAGAGGTAGGCAGGGGCAAGACCATCTAGGACTTACCCTAGAGTGAATTACTCTGAAATGCAGTAACTGTTATGCGGGAAAATGCAGCAGGGAGATCCCATAAAGACATCACACTGAGGTGAATGTTTGTTGGTATCATCCATTAATGTGTTAGTGACATTAGTACAGGAAAACATTTAAGCCAATGAATCGAGTTACGGAATCCGTAGCATCCAGTAGAACAGAAGGAAAGGGCTTTGCTTTAAGACTTCATTGCAAGGACAACACCTTCAATAATCCGTATTACACACAGTCTCAGTATAGTTTGCATGTTTAAGCCCCAACATGATGGGACTTGATAGGACTCAAACCTACTTCACTGAAAGCCAAGTATGCCACCAACTGAGCCGAGTGGGTACTTAGAATGTCATCATGTATTACAAGGGGAATTGATTACAAAAGTAGGGAGGTTATGCTTCAATTATACTGGGCATTGGTGAGAACACATCCAGAGCATTGTGTATAGTATTGGTCTCCTTATTTGTGGGAAGATGTAAATGCATTAGAAGCAGTTCAGAGAAGGTTAAGTGGACTAATACCAGGAATGGGCAGGTTGTCTTATGGGGAAAGGTTGGCGGGGTTAAGTTTGTATCCAATAGTGTTGAGAAGAATAAGAGGTGACTTGATCGAAACCTTTTAAGACCCTGAGGGGTATTGACAGGGTGGATGTGGAGAGGATGTTTCTCTTGTTGGAGAATCTAGGGTCACTGCTTAAAAATAAGGGTTGTTCATTTTAAATGGAGATGAGAGGAACTTTTTTGTCTCAGATGTCCGTCAGTCCTCTGGAACTCCTTTTTTATTATTCGTTGAAAGGACATGGGCATCTCCAGCTGGGCTAACATTTGTTGCCAACCCTGAGGGCATTTAAGAGTCAACCACATTTCTGTGGATCTGGAGACACATAAAGGCCGGGCCAGGTAAGGACAGCAGATTTCTTTCCCTAAAGGACATTAGTGAACCAGATGGGTTTCTACGACAATCGATTCATGGTCACCTTTTAGACTTTTAATTCCAGATTTTTATTGAATTCAAATTTCGCCATCTACCATGGCAGGATTCGAACCCAAGTCCCCAGAGCATGATTCTGGGTCTCTGGATTACTAGTCCAGCGATAATACTACTACGCCACTGTCTCCCTTAAAACACAGTGGAAGAAGAATTTTTGGGTGGAATTTTCCGGCTGTTCCCAATGGTGGGATAATCCCACCGACAGCAGTCTCCTGCCACAGCTTTCCCAGTGGAGGAGGATGCAAGCAACGGGAAAACCCTTTGAAAGCGGGGGATCTGGAAGATCCCACTGCCGGCCAATGGCGGGGTGCCTCCTCGCCCCGGGGGTTGAGGAAAATCCCACCCTCTGAATGTTTTGAAGACCGAGCTGGATAGGATCTTGACCAACACGGGGGTTGAAAGGTTATCGGGGGTAGGCAGGAATATAGGGTTGAGGTTACAATCAGCTCTGCCATGATCTGATTGAATGGCGGAGCAGGCTCGATGGGCCGAGTGGCCTAACCCTGTTCCTAATTCATATATTCGGACATAGCAAGTCGAATTCATCACCACTGCAAATCTTTCCTTCTTCAATGTGGAACGTGCGGAATCTGCAATACGGAAACGCAGATTTCAAAGTTGTGGAAAATCCCAAATTGCTTTCCCCTCCCGTCATGTTTTGTGAGATCTGACTTGAACAATTTCCTCTGTTCCCCTGCACCCCAAGAGAGGGAAGGCCGCAATCGGGCATCTTGCCTTTCAGTTATCGAGCAACGAGCCCCCAACATGGGCACGGACATTTCTAATATTGAAGTGGTTCAGTTTCCATTGAAGCAGTGTGTGTTTGGCAAATGCTCTGGTAATTAGACGATCCCCGTTGTGACTGAATGGAATTCAACTTTCCAATTAAGTCATTTGTGCTGACATGGGGTCGGAAGAAAAGTACTAAATAAACACCCTTAAGAAGGAATAATTAGATGGCCATCTTTTGGTTGGAAAAGTCCTCTGGAGTCAAATTATAGTTATAAATGTGAAGCAGGTCAGCAAACACTGGCACCCATTGTGTATGACAGGGAATCTGAAGTGAAATTGGAACAAAGTGAGGCAGGCTGTTTATTCAGGAATGAAGAGATTTTCGTTGAACAATTAAATAGAGATTAAAAATAAACTGTTACACCGTACGCGACACTTTATCCAATTACAACATCAGAGATAGGAACAGCTGTGATACTTCAGGCTTTAGTGTAATCAGCACCTATTCAGTGTAAAAGGAATACCTTTCGGGAGCATTTACAGTTGTAGAGTTTTCTTGATGAGGTTAGCAGTAGGAGAACACAGTTTTGACAGACGTTTAAATTAAAGCAGTAAATAGTAATCAGGATGACACCCAGCAATGAGATTGTTTCATGAAGCGCGCCGGCTGAAAGCGGATTTTGCAGCCTTTTGTGTGGCTTTTTTCTTTGAGGTCTGCATGTACCTCTTCTCCGCTGTGATTCTCATCCCAGCGAGTGCAGCAATATGACTACCCCCCCCCCCCCCCCCCCCCCCCCCCTCCCACTTCAGTCATCATGTTCCTACCCTTTCTGGCCTCTACCTGACTCCAGTCGCACACCAACATAGCTGAAAGAAAGCAAGCAAGGACTGCATTTGTGTAGTGCCTTTCACGCCATCTCAAAGCACTTGACGGCCAGTGAAGACATTTTGAAGCACATTCACCGTTGTAACGTAGGAAACACTGCAGCCTGTGGGTGCACAGCAAGCTCCCACAGACTGCAGTGCGATAATGAGCAGGTAACCTGCTTAAATGAAGCTAGTTGATGGATAAATGTTGCCCAGGGCGCTGAGGAGGAATTCCCTGCTCCATTTCGAAATAAGGCCATGGACTTTTTTTTTTGCGCCCACCAGGGAGGCAAATGGGGTCTTGGTTTGACATCTTGGAAGGGCAGAGAGGTTTAGGGATTGAACTCCACACCGACTGGCATTGGTAGATGGAGGTAGGACTGCAGTGATGGTGACAAGAATGTGCGAGCGACCAGAATTAGAAGAGCACGGAAATCTCAAAGATGGGGGAGGGGGTTGGCGGTTTGAGAGGGCTGGTGGAAATTACAGTGTTATGGACCAGGGTTTAGAGAACACCAAAATGTATCATGGAGTTCACCTGACCCACAACTCTTAATAGATATTTGGCTATGGGGAGCACAAGGGCCCACTCTACAGGTGTGGTGTAACAGAGAACTAAAGTACTTTTAAAACAAAACAATGTTTATTCTATGAATCCAGTTAACATTTTATAAACACACAGTAAACGTATTAGCGACTATCAACTCAAATACTCCCCCCAAAGAATACAGTACTCTACAAGTAACCATTAATCTTTCCTTGCAACACCCATAAAACAAATACCCTCTTTAACAAAAACAGCAGGTTTAAATTCTCTACTGAGAGCAGTTATTACTTTTAAATTAGCAAGTGACCTGAAGACATTCTTTTTAATCAAGTGAGAGTTCAAAATTACACCTTGTTTAGCTGGATGTAGCTCCAACTCTGAAAACTAAAACACAGACACACACCCGCTTTTTGCTCCAAGCGAAAGTAAAAAGCCACAGACCAAAACCCAGCTCCACCCACACTCTGACATCACTGCAGCTATTTGCCAAACACCCATTTCTTAAAGGTACACCCACTACAGCTATTTGATAAACATCCATTTCTTAAAGGTACTCTCACATGACAATAGAGATACGGGTTTGAGTAAATAAATCACAAGGGTGCAAGTGTTAAAATCAAGCCATGGCTTGACTGGGAGACAACGAAGGTCTGGGCAGTGGAAAGGAAGTGGCTGAAGAGGACTTGGCATGAGTGAGGATGCAGGCAGCAGAGTTTTGGATGAATTCACGCTCATGGAGGTTGGCAGATGGCAGGAGACCATGTTCAAGCCGAGAGGCAACAAAGGAACGTGTGAGGGTTTCAGCAGCTGTTGAGCTGAGGGAGGGAAAGTGAAAGGACAATTAGAAAGTGGCACGCAGCTGAACCCCTGAGCTGCCTTTGAAGACGAGTCATGGGGGCTCAAAAGGCCCTCCTCCCCCTTGCGAGTGTTTCCCGATGGCAGAGATGGCTTGCCATTGGCCGCTGGCAAGATATCCCAGTGCCGCCGATGCTTCTGGCGGTTTGTGTGCCTGTACTCCTCGGGGAACCCGCTGCAGGCGAGGGGGGGGGAGGGTGAGTTACCACTGACGGGACTGGAAGATCCTGGTGGCAGGAAGGGCGGGGAAAACTCAGCCCTCTGTTTCACTCTGGGTTGGGCTGGAGGAGGAGAATGGGTATCAGCTTCCAGTCTCCCAGTCAGAAGCAGACGGTTGGAAAAATTACACCTGCTGTGCGCATGGCTGGCTTATCTCATTAACACGAAGCAAGAGATATTCTTGGAAACCTTTCCGCTGTTTAACAGTTGCAAACCCTCAGCCTTTAACAATTATCACATATTAAACATGCCTTTTGAAACTTACACTTCTCTTCAATGCCAGAAATGGTCTTTTCTCAGAACGATCTGAGCTAATGTTATTGTTAAATGAATTACCCCATCGTAATATCACACAAAGGGAGTGAGTAACGGGCTCTATTACCCTACCCCAGTCTCTATAGATCTTGTATCCCTGTCTGGGAATTGTGGAATCTTTCCACCAAGGGCCTGATTTTCAATTTTATTTGGTGCTCTTGATTTTTCCCTCTTTCCATATATTGCGCCAGGGACCCGGGTTCGATTCCCGGCTTGTGTCATTGTCTGCAGAGTCTGCACATTCTCCATGTTTCCTCTGAGTGCTCCGGTTTTCTCTCACAAATCCCGAAAGACGTGCTGTTAGATGAATTGGACATTCTGAATTCTCCCTTTGTGTACCCGAACAGGAGCCGGAATGTGGCAACTGGGCTTACATTAACGCTGCAGTGAAGTTACCTAGTTGCCACATTCCGGCGCCTGTTCGGGTGCACAGAGGGAGAATTCAGAATGTCCATTTCACCTAACAAGCACGTCTTTCGGGACATGTGGGAGGAAACCGGAGCACCCGGAGCAAACCCACGCAGACACGGGGAGAACGTGCAGACTCTGCCCAGACAGTGACCCAAGCCGGGAATCCAACCCGGGTGAAGCAACCTGTCGCTGTGAAGCAACAGTGCGAACCATTGTGCTACCGTGCCGTCCTGATTGTTGGGGCCGTGAGGTGCAGCCTTTGCTGGCGGAGACTCACTTTCCGGGGGAGGGGGGTGTCGGAAACTCTGGCTCTTGATGTACACCAGCCGGCCGCAAGGAGGTTCACCTACATTAAGCTGGCGGGGCGGATCGGTGTGGGGAAGGCTGGTTCTGAATCCAGCAAACTGCTGGCAAGGCCAGAAGGTCAGCCTTAATTGGGGCCTTCTTTACCGCAATTGGTTTTCCCACCTCCGTCGAACAGGCAGCTCCTTCTCAAACATCGCCCGGAGACTCCATCCTCAGGACTCGGAAAATTCAACTCAAAGTGTGAGTACCTCACACTGCAGCTTCTCGGAGACCAGCCCGTTTGAATAGCATTAGTGATGACGGGAGCACTTTGCAAAGCTGCCAGAACACTGTTGAGTTGAGGAAAGATACATGTTCACACAACCCTTCCCCTTTGATAGTGTTAAAACAAATTGATTGAACTCTTAATCCCCCCTCCAGCCCAACCCTCTGGGGTTAGCATTGTTGAATTCTCTGCACGTTTGTCAGTTTGATGTTTTAGACAGTGAGACAGAGGAATTATTGCTATGGTAACATCTTCAGACACTCTTCCCAGGTAGGGGTTCTCCAGCACACAGCTTTAACCCCTGGGGGTCTGCAGAGAGAACCTTGAGGCTTCTCAGTGTGCCAATGTGGTCAGATTGCAGAGGTAACGGCCAGGTACAACTGAGTCGGGCGACACATTTGGGCCAAGGACAGACTGGAAGTGTGTCAGATATGGTGAAGGCCGACAAAGCAAGCGTCCATGAATTATCTGTTACTCGGGTCACGTCGGCCCTACTGGCTCAACCTTTCAGAGTTCCCTTTGAACCAATCTACCAACAATTCCCAGTCCCCAATACGGGCCTCTGATACAAACTCACAGCGTTCCCGCATGCCTGAGCTATTCACACCACTTTCAGGATTCGATTTCTTCCAGGTCATTCATAGGTCACTTCCCCACGATCTCCCAGGATTCTATTCTTCTTCTTAAGGTCAAACAGAGGCCATTTCAGAGACAACTCTGCTGGCTTCCGCTCATGTGAATTTGTGTTCCTCTTTCTGTATCTGTCTGCTTTCTCCTTCTTCCTCCATCTGTGTGTTGATCCCCTTCTTCCTCCAGCTCTCCTTTTCATCCAGCCACTTTGCTTCTGTATTTTAATTTATTTTCTGTTGGTTGTGTCTCCAGGTGTTGCGGGTTCCCAGCTCACTTGGACCAGTATTTCTTACCATATAAGAACACTGACCCCAGTAGAATTGATGCAAACCTTTAAAAGTCCCTTTCAAACATTTGTAACAAAGAAAATAGTTTCCCCAAATATTTCAAAGTAATTACACTTTTTCCTTACTGTTGCTGCTTCTGGGTCACACTTCCAAGTCGCACACCATCCTGACTTTTAAATATATCACTGTTCTTTCACCGTTGTTGAGTCAAAATCCTGGAACTCCCTTGCTAACAGCACTGTGGGTGTACCTACACCCCATGGACTGCAGCGGTTCAAGAAGGCAGCTCACCACCATCTCAACAAGTTAGCATCATGGCTTCACAGCGCCAGGGTCCCGGGTTTGATTCCAGCTTGGGCCACTGTCTGTGCGGAGTCTGTACATTCTCCCCGTGTCTGCGTGGGTTTCCTCCGGGTGCTCCGGTTTCCTCCCACATTCCGAAAGACGTGCTTGTTAAGCAAAGTGGACATTCTGAATTCTACCTCTGTGTACCCGAACAGGCGCCAAGTGTGGCGACTAGGGACTTTTCACAGTAACTTCATTGCAGTGTTAATTTCATAGAATTTACAGTGCAGAAGGAGGCCATTTGGCCCATCGAGTCTGCACCGGCTCTTGGAAAGAGCAGCCCACCCAAGCCCACACCCCATCCCCGTAACCCAGTAACCTCACCCAACCTTCTTGGACACTAAGGGCAATTGACAATGGCCAATTCACCTAACACGCACATCTGTGGACTGTGGGGGGAAACCGGAGCACCCAGAGGAAACCCACGCAGACACAGGGAGAACGCGCAGACTCCGTACAGACAGTGACCCAGCGGGGAATCGAACCTGGGACCCTGGAGCTGTGAAGCAATTGTGCTAACCATGTAAGCCTACTTGTGACAATAATAAAGATGATTATTATTAATAATAATTAGTAATTTGCAATACGTGATGGCCTTCCTGTGACACTCTCATACCAAAAATGAACAAAAAAAGTATTGTTCATTGAAATGCAACAATACACATATTTATATCAACAATACAATTTTGGGGCTTTGAGGAATTTGAGACTTGATGCGTTGAGTGTACATTGCTGGTGACATAGGACCAAAGCTCTCCAGCACTTAGGATTTTTCTTGCTTTGTGTTTGGGTTGGTTCAAGATAATTGATGGAGAGTGATTGCTGTGATTAAGTCAACAGCCCCTTTATCATTGGATCATGTGATTACCAGCGTAGTAAACAATGAACTAGATGGACCTTGATCTTTCTTCTTTGAGCAATTCCTATGTTTCTATGGCAACCATCACTGCAATTCGAAGTTACTTACTGTGTAAAGCACTTTTCAATGTGTCAGGAGCTCGATGTACATAATGGGCAATAAATTAGAATTATTAGCGATATTCAATTGCCGCAAGCAGTTTAAATCAGAAACCTGTGATTTAAAGAGTTGCTTTAAATTTTTCTTTTATTACTTGAGGAGAGTGGTTGAAGGCCGGAAGCCCATGATGCAGCAGACCTCTGAACAACGCTGTCAACTGTGCTGTACTGTTCTAATTCTAAAAAACTCAGGGTGGACATAATGCTGGAGATTTCTTCACATGACCTTGTGCCTCCCCACATCCCCCTCCCACTAGGGGCCGAGGGATGTCTCTATCACATGAAAGGCGCTGCGTAAATGGAACTTGTTGAGATGTGGAGTTTACAGTATCAAACTCGTGGCATTGAGAGAGTTAGAATCAGTGATAATGTCATTCAGTCTTAATTTCAATTGTCGGAAGTTAAACATGTCAAATTTACAATTAGATGAAAAATGTTGGCAATATAACATTCATGTAGGGATGAGCAATAAATGCCAGCCTTGCCAGCAACACCATGGCCAAATGTCAGCCATCAGTAGGGAAATGGTTAAAAGCCTTCTTTCCTGCTGTCATTTTTATTATTAGATGTTGGTAAGCGGCTATTATAATTTGGGCATAAATGTGAACCATCAAGTGCTTAAGCTCAAGGCACACATGAAATCAAAGCACCAAGGATTTGCTTTAAGTTAACACAAATACTGGGTCTGTCGATTAAGCTGTGTCTATGAAATATATTATTACTGTGACTAGGTGGAAGCAATGCACACACAAAAATATTCCAGCGCACATGTTGAAGGAGCTTGTGGTTGGGAGATATGGAAAGTATTGGAAATGGATTATTGTAATGATCAAGATCTCATTTCCAAAAGTGCATCCCAATGCCAACTGGACCATTTGAGACAATGGCTCGGGCTTTAAATATTTCAGTTTCAGGCCGGCTTCCTTGCGCTTTTTAACTCTCCATCAGCAATGACTAACTTTCAAAGTTCAAGAGATCAGGGAAATGAATGGAATACTGATAATGAGCTACAAGTTTTAAATACAGTGTACTGACATTTTCACTCCATTCTCACTGACCAACACATACAGGTCACGGGCGGCATGGTAGCACAGTGGTTAGCACAGTTGCTTCACAGCTCCAGGGTCCCAGGTTCGAATCCCGGCTTGGGTCACTGTCTGTGCGGAGTCTGCACGTTCTCCCCGTCTGCGTGGATTTCCTCCGGGTCCTCCGGTTTCCTCCCACAGTCCAAAGATGTGCAGGTTAGATGGATTGGCCATGCCAAATTGACCTTAGTGTCCAAAAAGGTTAGGTGGGGTTACGAGATAGGGTGGAGGCCTGGGCTTAAGTAGGGTGCTCTTTCCAAGAGCCAGTGCAGACTCGATGGGCTGAATAGCCTCCTTCTGCACTGTAAATTCTATAATTTGATTCTATGTCATGGAGGACAATTTGGAAACTAGTCCAGCAGATTGATTTAATCATTTTCATAACGTGTTGTTATCTGCGTTGCTCTTGGATTTTCTCTCTTTCCCGCTCTCTCATTCCTTAATTTTTTCCTTTTGTGATAGCAAAAGAAAAAGGAGCAGGGGGACAACACGGTAGCACAGTGGTTAGCAGAGTTGTTTCATAGCTCCAGGGTCCCGGGTTCGATTCCCGGCTTGGGTCACTGTCTGTGCAGAGTCTGCACGTTCTCACTGTGTCTGCATGGGTTTCCTCCGGGTGCTCCGGTTTCCTCCCATAGTCCAAAGATATGCAGGTTTGGTGGATTGGCCATGCTAAATTGCCCTTAGTGTCCAAAAAAAAGGTTGGGTGGGGTTACTGGATTATGGGGATAGGGTGGAGGCGTGGTCTTAAGTAGGGTGCTCTTTCCAAGGGCCGGTGCAGACTCGATGGGCCAAATGGCCTCCTACTGCACTGTAAATTCTATGAAAATTCTATGACACAGCCCTTGAAGCCACCTCCACCATTCAACATGATCAGGATGGACTTTATGCCTCAACTCCACTTTACTGCCCGTTCCCCCAGAAACCTATCAATACCAGCATCGGATATATTCAATGAAAGCAAAGTACTGTGGATGCTGGGAATCTGAAATAAAAGAACACAAAACGCTGGATTAGCTCAGCAAGCCTGGCAGCATCTGTGGAGAGAGAAGCAGAGTTAACATTTCAAGGCTGTATCACTCATCTTCAGGGTTAAGGAGAGAGAGAAATGTGATGGGTCATATACTGTATAAGAAGGGATGGAGCAGAGTAGAAGGTCTGTGATAGATGGGAGCTATTAACACATTGCTGTCTGACCTTTATGCCAGAATCAGCAATTTCCACAGTTCTATACGCTGCCATTGACACTTCCTCTGCCTTGCCCCCTACACATTTTTGTTGCAACCTCTCCCAGCTCCCAACTATTGCTGACCTTCTACCCCCTCCACAATCCATCACATTTCTCCCTCTCTTTAGCGCTGAAGAAATATTGCACAAACTCAAAGCGTTTGGTTCTTGCTCCACAGATGCAGCCAGATCTACTGAGTTTTTCCAGCATTTTCTGTTGAAGATTGGAGCTTCCACAACATTCTAGGCTAGAGAACTCCAAAGACTCACAACGCTCTGACGGGAGAAACGCTCTTCACCACAGTCCAAAATAGCTGACCCCGTTTTTGGCCTCTCCCGCTATTCACCAGCCTCATTATGCTTGAGCGAGAGCGTAACGAGGCCTGAGAATTGTGCCCATTACCATCAACTCCATAAAGCCTTCCTTACTTGTGTAACCTGTGTAACACCTTATGGAGAATCTTATGAAATCCAAATATATGGAAATACATGAAGAATATGTAACTAAATCCATCTACTGGTTCCCCTTTATCTATCCTGTTAGTTACATCCTCAAAAAACGTGAATAAATTTGTCAAACATGATTGCTCTTTCATAAAACCTTCCCCCCTTTCCTGTCCTCTTTCTTGTTCGCTATCCCTATCTCTCATTCTATTTTTTTCTTGTTCCTATTTCCTCTCCATCTGATGTGTTCTTGATCCTTGTCACACTTTCCATTTCAAGTTTCCTCTTTACATTTATTTTTTCACCCTTCCTTTCTTATTCTCCCATTTCTCATTCCTTCATGTCTGCATTTGTTGCCAGCACCTCTTCCCTTCTTTGTTTTTCCTCAACCCCTCTCTTAATTCTTTCTCTCAGTCACTCCATCCTTCTTTCTTTCAATCCCTTTCCTCCCCTTTCTCATTCGGTCTTCCTTTGCCCCATCTTATTCTCCATCCGCTTTCTCTCATTTCCTCTCCCCATTTTACCTCCCCCATGTTTCTTTCCATTTATCCCCCTCCCTTCTCTTCATTTGTTTTTCTGATGTCTTCTCCTTTCCCATTTGCAAACAGCTCTTTCTCCTTTCACTTCCTCCCTTTCTCCATTTCTCTCATTCCCTCTCTCCTCTCACACTATAGGAAGTCTTACAACACCAGGTTAAAGTCCAATATGTTTGTTTCAAACCCTAGCTTTCGGAGCACTGCTCCTTCCTCAGGATTCACCTGAGGAAGAAGCAGTGCTCCGAAAGCTAGTGTTTGAAACAAACCTGTTGGACTTTAACCTGGTGTTGTAAGACTTCTTACTGTGCTCACCCCAGTCCAACGCCGGCATCTCCACATCATGGCTCTCACACTATGACAGGCACCATCTCACTGTCTCGTATTTACAAAAATGGACTGTGTGGTTGACATCAAAACAAACTTCCCAGCATACGTCATTTTCCTGATCTGGCCATTTCCCTTTGGCCATTTTAACATTTTAAATTGTTACAAATTATACTCTGCTCCAATGCTACACACAAAATTATATCTTTTGGATGTTTTTCTTTATTGCTTCATGAGGTAAGGAGAGAGGGAGAAAAGTTGGAAACACAGTATGAAACCAATCAGTGAACATGGAGACAGATTTGATTTAAGATTAGGGAGCACGGTAGCATGGTGGTTAGCATAAATGCTTCACAGCTCCAGAGTCCCAGGTTCGATTCCCGGCTGGGTCACTGTCTGTGTGGAGTCTGCACGTCCTCCCCGTGTGTGCGTGGGTTTCCTCCGGGTGCTCCGGTTTCCTCCCACAGTCCAAAGATGTGCGGGTTAGGTGGATTGGCCATGCTAAATTGCCCATAGTGTCCTAATAGTAAGGTTAAGGGGGGGAGTTGTTGTGTTATGGGTATAGGGTGGATACGTGGGTTTGAGTAGGGTGATCATGGCTCGGCACAACATCGAGGGCCGAAGGGCCTGTGCTGTACTGTTCTATGTTCTATGTTCTATTAAGGACCATTTCCAGGTGAAGTGGGGTCAGAGGGCAAGGGGCAACTGACAGCTGACAATTGGAAAATGGCAGGCATTTTGGTCTGATTTGTCCATCCTGTAGTGTTACTGGTGAAATTGTGGAACTTGCTGTCACGTGGAGTATTTGAGGTGAATAGCATTGCTCTGGAGTAAGCTAAATAAACTCATTATGAAAGGTTAGAATGCAGGTACAGCAAGTAATTAGGAAAGCTAATAGAATGTTGATGTTTATTGTGGGGGAAGCGATTACAAAAGTAGGGAGGTTATGCTTCAGTTCTACAGGGCATTGGCAAGAACACATCTGGAGCATTGTGTAAAGTATTGATATCCTTTAGTTAAGGAAAGATGTAAATGTGTTGGTCGCAGTTCAGGGAAGGTTAGGGAAATTAATACCAGGGACGAGCAGGTTGTCTTATGAGGAAAGGTTGAACAGGTTTGTTTTTTATCCACTAGAGTTCAGAAGAAGGGTAAGAGAGAACTTGATTGAAACCTTTAAGGTCCAGAGGGTATTGACAGGGTGGATATGGAGAGGATGTTTCCTCTTGTTGGAGAATCTAGAACTAGAGGTGTATTGTTTAACAAGAAGGGGGTTTTCTTTTCTCTCAGAGTGTCGTGAGTCTCTGGAACTCTCTTCCTCAAAAGACAGTGGAAGCAGAGTCTTTGAAAGGTAGATATAGATAGATTCTTGATAAACAAGGGGGTAAAAGGATATCGGGGGAAGGCAGGAATGTGGGGCTACGGCTACAATCAGACCACCCATGATCTTATTGATGAGCAGAGCAGGCTCGAGGTGCCGTGCAGCCTACCCCTGCCCCTAATTCATGGGCATGCCGCTCACGAGGTTTGCCATGCCTGAACCATCTTGCAAGATTCAACAGAATCCCGCGAGATGACGCAATCTGGATGTTGTCCTCACTGGGGGTGGTCCAGAGCATCATATTTAAATGAGCCATATGACTCATTCAAATATACGTTCTCCAGATTCACCCGGTCCCTGGGACTCAACCCGAGTCTTGGAGACCTCGTCAGGGCCCCGTTTAGTCCCAGTCCTCATAAATCTGTGCTGACTCTGTCTGACCCTGCCACTGTTCTCTGTGTGCTCTGTTAGAAAATATTTGATAATGGATTCTAGAATTTCCCCCACTACTGATGTCAGGCTGACTGGTCAATAATTCCCTGTTTTTCTTTATACCTCCCTTTTTAAATATTGGAGTTACATGAGCTACCCTCCAATCTGCAGGGACTGTTCCAGAGTATATAGAATGTTGGAAGATGACCACCAAAGCAGCCACTATTTCTAGAGCTACTTAAATACTCTCCGATGTAAATTATCAGACCCTGGAGATTTATCAGTCTTGAATCCCATCAATTTCCCTAACACCATTTCTCTACTGATATTGATCTCCCAAGGCGGCATGTGGCACAGTGATTACCACTGTACTCTACGGCACTGAGGACCTGGGTTCGAATCCCGGGCCTGGGTCACTGTCGGTGTGGAGTTTGCACATTCTCCCCGTGTCTGCGTGGGTTTCACCCCCACAACCCAAAGATGGGCAGGTTTGGTGGATTGGCCATGATAAATTGGGGCTGGTTTAGCTCACTGAGCTAAATCGCTGGCTTTTAAAGCAGGCCAGCAGCACGGTTCGATTCCCGTACCAGCCTCCCCGGACAGGCGCCGGAATGTGGCGACTAGGGGCTTTTCACAGTAACTTAATTGAAGCCTACTCGTGACAATAAGCGATTTTCATTTCATTTCATTTTCAAATTGCCCCTTAATTGGAAAATAAAATAACTGGGTATTCTAAATTTATTTTTAAAAAAATAACATTGATCTCCTTCGCTTCCTCCCTCTCATGTAGCCTCAGCTTTCTGAAGTGTCGCATCCTTCCCTCACAGTCATTCTCAACACACCATGTACATCCACCTGCTCAGCACATTCCATTCCTCCTGCTCATGGCTCTGTTCATTCTGTCCACGCAGGAGAAAAGAGCTCTGAAGAGGAGGGAGGGACAGAGTAATGGGGGTGGCCCTCCAGCCTTCTCGTAACTAACACCTGCAGAGGAGGAGGCGCTGGAGATAAATAGAGACTTGGTGTCAGAGGTAGAGAGATGAGGCCTTCCGGCTCAGAATTAAATGTCACAGTCACATGGCATAAACACTCACTCAGATTGACTTGATGCCAGCCTCCAGAAAAAATCGGTGAAGGTTTTCAACAGCAGCAGCAACATGTCTGGTCATGGTAAAACCGGAGACAGAGGGCACACCAAAGCCAAGATCTGTTCCTCCTCTGGTTGGGTAACGAGTTAGGTGACATGAAAAATGAAAATGAAAATCGCTTATTGTCACGAGTAGGCTTCAAATGAAGTTACTGTGAAAAGCCCCTAGTCGCCACATTCCGGCGCCTGTTTGGCGAGGCTGGTATGGGAATTGATAACATTGGTAGCCATGGCTGAAGAAGGGCAATTATTGGGTCCTGAATATTGAGGTGTATATGACATTCAAGAAAAATAGGAAGCTAGGTAATGGTGGAGGGGTAATATTGTGGATCAACAACACAAAGAACAAAGAAAATTACAGCACAGGAACAGGCCCTTCGGCCCTCCCAGCCTGCGCCGATCCAGATCCTTTATCTAAACCTGTCTCCTATTTTCCAAGGTCTACTTCCCTCTGTTCCCGCCCATTCATATACCTGTCTAGATGCTTCTTAAATGGTGCTATCGTGCCCGCCTCCACCACCTCCGGTGCCTGTTCGGGGAGACTGGTACGGGAATTGAACCGTGCCGCTGGCCTGCCTTGGTCTGCTTTCAAAGCCAGCGATTTGGCCCTGTGCTAAACCAGCCCCAGGTTTTCACCTGGTGCAAGAGCGGATGGTGAAGACAGGTGTGTCAGTGGTGAGCTCACTTTGGGGTGGGTGGAAAGAAAGCCTGTAGTATAAAACACAGCAATAAAATGAGAGCATGGAGTCCACACAACTGTCTTGCCCCCGCCCACCTGCTGGGTGGAGTTTGTCAAGGTGGAAAGGCAGGGGAAACCCAGCCTCAGTCATCTGACGGGCCAGGCTGAATTGCAGGACCATTGTCAGCTCATGAGCTCTTGTCCTGTTAAGGGGCAAGAGACCACCTCCAAGAGCTGTTAGCCAATTGGAGGGCTGGCAGCTCAGCAGCACCACCGGGAGGGGTGGCCAGTGCTGGAACTGCACCCAGCTGAAAGAAGCAGTGATGTGTGCCGCCCTCAGTGATAATTGGGCAGTAAGGTGGGAGGAGGGTTCTGCTGGGGCAGCCATTAACGGAGTTGGGAACCTCCCTGGACACAGGGTGCCCCCAAACCAGTCGTGCAGGGAGACCAAGAAGGTTGACCAGGCAGACTCTGCATGAGGTGGAGGGCCACCCACCACAGGCAAAATGCCAATGGCAGCAGGAAGGGGTCTTTAATTTGCCACTTAAGTATCTCAATTTGCCTCTGGGTAGGAGGGCTGTGCTCTACTTTCACTGCCACAGGTATGATGACATGCTGGTGAAAACAATGGGCCTTCCCTCACTATTTTCTAAACCCCCACGCTCCTATCAAATTCTTGCATGCCATGTGAAATAGGATGACAATTTTAAGAAAGATAAATAACACTTAGTTTTCGCACAACTATTTAATGCTACATCGGACTAAATTGTCTTCTTCTCCAGATCCCATTCTTGATTATTATTCAAGGGTAGCAGTCACGGCTCATCCCATGGGTGACACGGAAGTACAGTGGTTAGCACTGTTGCTTCACAGCGCCAGTTCGATTCCCAGCTTGGGTCACTGTCTGTGCGGAGTCTGCACGTTCTCCCCGTGTCTGCGTGGGTTTCCTCCGGGCGCTCCGGTTTCCTCCCACAAGTCCCGAAAGATGTGCTTGTTGGGTGAATTGGACATTCTGAATTCTCCCTCAGTGTACCCGAACAGGCGCCAGAGTGTGGCGACTAGGGGCTTTTCACAGTAACTTCAATGCAGTGTTAATGTAAGCCAAATCATGACAATAATAAAGATTATTATTATGATTTTACTACTGGGCCGGGCAAGGAGGAAGGCCTCAAGTCTCCCTCAGCCTGAATGGGGTTTAAGTCTTCTGCTGTTGGTGTTATTCTGAACCACATGCTAGCTGTCTAGCCAATTGTGTGAACCAGCCCCCAGTTAGATTTTACAGGTGTCTGACAAGTAATGAATGATGAGCCATTCAAATCTCGCAGTTAAATCCCACGGAGATGGGGATTTAATCAGTCACGCTGCTGCCATTCAATGTCTACCCTGATTAAGCCTGTGGTGGGAAGGTTCCAGGTCAGTCTTCTCACTCTGCCGATATTGAGGCCCGAAGTGAGCATTAATTGCCCACTTGAGGGCCTCATCTTGCTGTTGCTTGTATTCACCCAGTGGTGGGTGGGGGTCTCCCCAGAAAATTTGCTAACTTCCAAGCGGGCGGGGAGGAGTTTCCGTCTCGTTCAAAGACATTCAGTCCCTGATCATTGAACCAGGGATCAGGGCAGGGGGAGTCTCGTTTGATGGCCACTCCCTGCCCTTGCTGCTGACTCTCATCAACTCTCCCCTACCCTTGTGTGACTCCCAGCCCACGATCCCCCTCCTGCCACCACTCCTCTGTGTCCTGGGTCGCTTGACAATCTGTGACCTCAAGCGGATGCATTATCGGCAACAGCCACCTCCTCCCCAGTGGCGCTGCTGAGCAATGAATAGCTGTCAGCCTGTGAGTGGTTGGCAGCTCTCAGCCGGTCTGACTTCCACCCCTGTGGTTTTTGATCCCAGGGAAGACCAGCCTCTGCCCAATTAGGTGCCTCAATGGGGGGCTTTTGCCAGCTCACCAGCCAGTGTGCAGGACCCCCGGGTAGGGTACATTAAATTCCCCACATACATTACTTGTAGAGTGCAGAAAGTGCTAGAAATACTCAGCAGGCTTGGCAGCATCTGTGAAGAGAGAAACAGATGGTTAACCTTTCAGGGGGTTCAGACATGGGATGGGCCGAATGGCCTACTTCTGCTCTGGCACAGTCCATCACAGCGCCAGGGACCCAGATTCATTTCTGGCTTTGGGTGGCTGTGTGGAGTTTGCACATTCTCTCCAGGGTGCACCGATTTCCTCCCACAGTCCAAAGATGTGCAGGCCAGGTAGATTGGCCGTGCTGAAATTGCCCCTTAGTGTCCAAAGATGAGCAGGTCAGGTGGGATTCTTGGGTTACGAGGATAGGGTGGTGGAGTGGGCCTCGGTAGGGTTCTCTTTCAGAGGGTCGGTGCAGACTCAATGGGCCGAATGGCCTCCTTCTGGACTGTAGGGATTCTATGGATTGTTCATGGTGGAATTAGTAGCCCTGAAGATTGCCTGATGGACCTGGAATATCGACTGCCTGACTTGCAACTCTGCAGAGGCTGCCCGGCCTACTGAATTTTTCCTGCATTTCCACTTTTGTTGTACTTTTGAAAATCTCATCGCTTGCCTCTCTGGACATGACCAGAGAAAATGAGAGCACCTGTGGCAAAACATTTTTGGAAAATGACTGTTTCACAGGACCACGAATCTTACCGGTTCTTGTGGCAACTCGCAGCTCAAGCAAGTGGCCGGATGGTTTTCTTGGCAGAGCACAAACTCGGTTTCCCCAGAGTGCAATCAAAGGCAGACTTGAATTTGGAGGAGCGTGATTGCGTTTGGTGCTGGAATCAAAGAACTGAGATCCGAAATGAATTTGTGTTAGAATTCAGGTGTGACAAATAGAGTGCTCCACCTTATTAATTTTTAAGCAGAAATTGGCCGCTGCCTTTGTTTAAAAGCATGAGTTTCTTCTGGTCATTGTATCCGAGGGTGGCTTAAAGTAAGATGGTCTCCAGCCTCCCCTGCTTTCAGCGAAAATGCGATAACGGATGATTA
This sequence comes from Scyliorhinus canicula, assembly GCF_902713615.1. Classification (NCBI taxonomy): domain Eukaryota; kingdom Metazoa; phylum Chordata; class Chondrichthyes; order Carcharhiniformes; family Scyliorhinidae; genus Scyliorhinus; species Scyliorhinus canicula. Next base: position 22,526,836 of record NC_052160.1, read on the forward strand.
TACTCGAGGATGTGAACAAGCTCTGAGTGTATTGATGAAAAATTCAAGCTGTTTAAAATTGCCCTGCAAGCCCCCTTTATTCCCATTTCGTCCTTTCAACACTTCAAGTTAGCAACGCTGTTACAATCAGTAGCAAAGCCACCTCATCCATCTGCTGCTAAATGTCACTCGCTGTTACCTTGAACATGCCCATTAGCCGCCAACCAATCTGCTGGATTATTCAATGGCCTTGACCATGATTGCAAGGTCACCAAGCCAAAAATGGCACAGGAGCAGGCAAAAGAAAACCGTAAGTCTCGGGAATGGTTTGACATCACAGTTGAAGGGACTGATTACCCTTCCTATCCAGCTCCGAAGAAAAGGGGAAGGGAGGGTATCTTGACTAAACAAACAATGCAGATCTCTTTCTCGGATTCTGAGTAGCTTTCTCTGTGTAGCTCCAGCATTCAATTATTTTGGAATCAGTGCATTGTGTTTTAATCTCTCCCAGACTTGGTGCTTTGAGCCTTTCGGAGGTGCTCCTCGTTCAATCTCTGCAAATGATCAACAACAACAGAATGAAATGTGGTTTGTTTTTATTGGAATCTGCAGTGAGACATTCCGAGCGGGAGCTGACTCAGCTGCAGAACACTGAGCCTGATTAAGGCATTCCCCTCCCGATGTTATCCCGCTGCTGAGCTGAAATCCAAGCTGCTTATCCACTTGGATGACTTTTACCAGCGCCCAGTCGGGTAGAGTTGGAAAGAATTCCCAAAACATCCGCTACAACCTGGCGATCGGTGTTTCGTTAGCCCTCCAACCTACACAGCAAAAGGGAGGTCGAACCGCATCGGAGATACAGCACAAAGGCAGGCCATTCGGCCCAGCTGGCCTGTGCTGGCCTTTTTTGCTCCACACGAGTCTTCTCCTATCCCTCTCACCCTATCAATAGATGATTTCTTTCTCTCTTGTGTGTTTTAAGCTTCCCTGAAATGTATCTGTGCTCTTCACCTCGACCGTGTGTGCGTGGATTTCCTCCAGGTGCTCCGGTTTCCTCCCACAGTCCAAAGATGTGCAGGTTACATGGATTGGCTATGCTAAATTGCCCTTAGTGTCCAAAAGGGTAAGTGGGATTACTGGGTTACGGGGATAGGGTGGAAGCATGGGCTTAAGTAGGGTGCTCTTTCCAAGGGCCAGTGCAGACTCGATGGGCTGAATGGCCTCCATCTGTACTGTCGGGATTCTATGGCAGCAAGTTCTACAGTCCCACCACTCTCAGGGTATAGAGCTTCCTTCTGAGTTTGCCGTTGAATTTAGAAACATGGAAAAGAAGAGCAGGAGTAGGCCATTTGGCCTGTTCTGCCATTCAACATGGCTGATCCTCTACCTCAACCCCATAATCCTGCGCTCTCCCCGATTGTCTAATATTTACGGCCCCCAGCCTCTGGGGCTCAGCCAGTGGTGGGAACGTCTTTCCTTTTACCCTATCATAAACGTAAAAACCTCTGGCTGGTCACTCCTCGGTCTTCTCCAACCACAAAACAATGTGCAATGCTGTGACAGAGGACGGAAGGATGGATACTGAGTGATTTGCCTTTGAGACGTGCACCTGCTCTTGGGGACCCGGCCCGCTCAAATCAATCCACGATCAAGCTTGCATTCACCACTACGTTCACGAGAGAACAAATACAATGAAGTACATGAAAATAAAAGGCAAATAATGATGACGCAGGAAATGAAACAAAACAGAAAATGCTGGAAAAAATCAACCGGTCTGACTGCATCTGTGGAGAGAGAACATGGAGTTAACCTTTCGACTTCATATGACCCTTGTACAGAGCTAAAGAGAGGGAGAAATGTGGCGTACGTGGTACAAGGATCCTCATTTGGGATTCTATACTTTAACTGGTTAGATGCTTGGACTGAATGTTCCTGTTCTCTGTGATGTTTGAAGCATATCAACCCTCAGTGCGGCACTGTGGGAGTTGTTGCACTGTCAGAGGAACCATCTTTTGGATCAGATGTTAACCCGAGCAAGCAGACGTCAATGATCCCATGGCAATATTTTGAAGGTGAGCAGGGGATTTACCCCTGGTGCCCTGGTCATTATTTATCCTCCAATTAGCATCCTAGGAACAGATATATGGGGGGGGGGGCGATTCTCCGATATTGAGGCCAAGTGTTCGCGTCGTTGTGAACGCCGTCGTGTTTCACGATGGCGCGAACAGAGCCCGGACACGAGCTATTCTGGCCTCCACAAGGAGCCAGCACGGCACTGGAGCAGTTCACGCCGCTCCAGCCTCCTTACGCGGTGCCAAATGGCCGGCGTGCCAACCCGCGCATGGGCAGTTGGGGCAGCTCAATCCTGCGCATGCGTAGTTGGGCCGTGCCATCCTGTGCATGCGCGGGGAACATCTTACGTGTGTCGGCCCCGACCCCTCATGGGGTCAGTGTTCAGGGGCCTGCCCCGCAAGGAAGTAGGTCCAGGGGGGGGGGAGAAGAGGCCGGCCCGCCGATCGGTGGGCCCTGATCGCGGGCCAGACCCCATCGGAGGGCCCCCTCCCGGCGAAGGAGCCCCCCCCCCCCACCCCCCGAGCGTTCCCGCCGGCAACGACCAGGGGTGAACGCGCCGGCGGGACTCTATTACAGGGGTGCCTTTAGGAGTGTCCCCTTATTACAGGGGTCCCTGTAGGGAGGGTCCCCCTATTACAGCAGTCCCTGGGGGCTCCCCCTATTAGAGGGACCGTTGGGAGGGAGGTGCAAGCGTCTGACCAATTGAAAACTCCCGACAACAACTTGCATTTATGTACCACGTGCAGAGTAATAAAATATCGCAAAACACCCCACAGGGTTGGAATCAGACAACAAATTGACGCCAAGCCACAGGAGGGGATACTCGGACAGGTGACCAAACACCCAAGGAAAGAGGTCGGTTTTAAGGAGAAGGGAGAGGTGGAGAGGTTTTGGGAGGAAATTCTTAGATATCATAGAGCTTCAACTGGTTGAAGCACAACCACCTGTGATGGACGTCAGTAAACTCCGCCTCCTCTGTGAGGCCCTGTAGCAACACTCCCAGCCAAATCCCTGAACTCATCACAGCACCCTCGAAAACACTCCCGCGTACATCCAAACACTTGGCAACAGCATCGCTCTTCGAAATGATCTCACCTCTGCATGTTGGCCAACTGACCCCTGGTGTGGGGCCCATCTTCTCGCTCAACCCCTGACCTTTGAAGAGTGGCATGGGAATTTGTCCAGGGTCGCAGGGTCGCAGGGTCCCCCCCCCCCCCCCACCCCGGTGATCCAAATTAGCAAGTGTTTCAGCTGGCAGGGGCGTGTGTCGTCAGGGGAGTAAGCGCTCAGTTGCATCTGCCGCATGTAGGGGATGCCCACGTCCTTCTCAAGGTGGCGCACAGCGTGGACTACCCTGGAAATGACTGGTGGCACAGCGTGCGCTCCAGAAGGGCACAAGGCTTACGTCGCACTGCTTCGGACTCGCAGCAGCTGCATCAAACTAAATTTGAGGCCTATAATTCTACATTTCACACAAAACAGTAGAGGAGCAATTCCAAGCGGGGAAAAAAAAAGACTTGCATTTATATAGCACCCATCACAACTTCAGGCTGTCCCACATTGCCTCACAGACAATACAGCACTTTTTTGAAATGTAGACACTTGTAATGTGGGAAACATGGCAACCAATGTTCAGCCAGCAAATCACACAAATGAAAATGTGATAATGACCAGATGATCTGCTTTTTGTGGTATTTATTGAGTGATAAATATTGGCCAAGACGCCTTGGAATAATCCTGCTGCTCTTCTTTGAGATCTTGCCATGGGATCATTTATGGCCACCTGAAAGAGTAGGCCGGGCCTCGGTAACAATCCACCCTTAATGCACCAACTGTTCAGAACTCCCTCAGTACTAACACTGTGAGTGTTATCCACAAGTCCTGGAGTGGGACTTCAACCTACAATCTTGTGACTCAGAGATGAGTGTGCTACCAATTGAAACACAGCTGACACCCCTCAGACTGAATTAGGATTGATGAGTTGGTTGTATCCCAACCTGCAAAGGATATAAACTACCAATTCAGTTTGCTGATAAATGTGAAGATTTATTCACAATTGTTTAGATGTAATGAGTAATCAAACAGTTAATATTTTATCCATATTTAAAATTGAGTCGTGCTTCATTAAGCTCATCGAGTTTCACATTTCTGATCGATTCCACCATAAAGAAGTTTGACTGTCGTTAATCTAACTCTTGGCATTTATCAGAATGACAGATGCTCTCTGTCTGTCAGCAACATCGCTGATTTTAGCCACTTGCTCCTTGACAATAACCTCTTATGCCAAGTAATGGGCCAATTCCAATTTGTCTTTGACGTGGTTCTTTAATATTCGCATCTTTGTTTTCAAATCCCTTCCTTTTTCTGTGTAAGCCCCTCCAGCCCCACGACCCTCTGTTATCTCTGTGCTCCTTGAATTCTACACTATTGCACAATAGGATTTCTCATCATTGCACCATTGATAGTCATGCTTCAGCTGCCGAAATAATGGAATCAATTCCCTAGCCATCTCCATCTCTCAACCACCCAAACCTCTCCAGCTCTCTACCCCATAACCTCCTCTACCTCTCTATCTCCCTAACCTTCCCCACCTCTCCAAACCTCTCTGCCCCCTAGGTCTCCGAATCTCTATTTCTCCGAACTTCTCCACTTATCTAATTCTTCAAACCTCTCGATCTCTACATCTCTCCAAACCGCTCCTCTCTCCACCTCTCCAAACCTCTCCATCTCTCCACCTCTCCAAACCTCTCCACCTCTCCACACCTCTCCATCTCTCCACACCTCTCCATCTCTCCAAACAGCTCCATCTCTCAACCTCTCCATCTCCCCACCTCTCCAAACCTCTCCATCTCTCCACCTCTCCATCTCGCCACCTCCTCATCTCTCCACCTATCCATCTCGCCAAACCTCTCCACCTCTCCATCTCGCCAAACCTCTCCACCTCTCCATCTCTCCAAACCTCTCCACCTCGCCATCTCTCCACCTCTCCAAACCTCTCTATCTCTCCACCTCTCCAAATCTCTCCATCTCTCCACCTCTCCATCTCTCCAAACCGCTCCATCTCTCAACCTCTCCATCTCTCGGACTCGCCATCTCTCCACCTCTACAAAGCGCTCCACCTCTTCATCACTCCACCTCTCCAAATCGCTCCATCTCTCAATTTCTCCAAGCCACTCCATCTCTCCATCTCTCCGTCTCTCCATCTCTCCCAAACCTCTCCATCTCTCCAAACCTTTCCATCGCTCCAAACATCTCCATCTCTCCAAACCTCTCCATCTCGCTATCTCTCTACCTCTCCAAACCTCTCCATCTCACCACCTCTCCCCCTCTCCAAATCTCTCCATCTCTCCGCCTCTCCAAATCTCTTCATCTCTCTGCCTCTCCATCTCTCCATCTCTCCAAACTTCTCCACCTCTCCAAACCTCTCCAAAACCTCTCCATCTCTCCAAACCTCTCCATTTCTCCACCTCTCCAATCCTCTCTGTCTCACAGCCTCTCCAAATCTCTCCATCTCTATACCTCTCCAAACCTTTCCATCTATCCACCTCTCCAAACCTCTCCGTCTCTCCACCTCTCCAAACCTCTCCATCTCTCCACCTCTCCAAACCTCTCCGTCTCTCCACCTCTCCAAACCGTTCCATCTCTCCACCTCTCCAAACCTCTCCATCTCTCCGCCTCTCCAAATCTCTCCATCTCTCCACCTCTCCACCTCTCCAAACCTCTCCGTCTCTCCACCTCTCCACCTCTCCAAACCTCTCCGTCTCTCCACCTCTCCAAACCGCTCCATCTCTCCACCTCTCCAAACCGCTCCATCTCTCCACCTCTCCAAACCGCTTCATCTCTCTGCCTCTCCATCACTCCACCTCTCCAAACCGCTCCAACTCTCTGCCTCTCCAAACCACTCCATCTCTCCACCTCTCCAAACCTCTCCGTCTCTCCACCTCTCCAAACCATTCCATCTATCCATGTCTCCATCTCGCCGCCTCTTTATCTCTCCACCTCTCCATCTCTCCAAACCTCACCACCTCTCCATCTCTCCACCTCTCCAAACATCTCTATCTCTCCACCTCTCCATCTCTCCAAACCTCTCCATCTCTCCAAACCTCTCCATCTCTCCACCTCTCCAAACATCTCTATCTCTCCACCTCTCCATCTCTCCAAACCTCTCCATCTCTCCATCTCTCCAAACCGCTCCATCTCTCAACCTCTCCATCTCTCGGACTCTCCATCTCTCCACCTCTACAAAGCGCTCCATCTCTTCATCACTCCATCTCTCCACCTCTCCAAACCGCTCCATCTCTCCATTTCTCCAAGCCACTCCATCTCTCCGTCTCTCCATCTATCCCATACCTCTCCATCTCTCCAAACCTTTCCATCGCTCCAAACCTCTCCATCTCGCCATCTCTCCACCTCTCCAAACCTCTCCATCTCACCACCTCTCCCCCTCTCCAAACCGCTCCATCTCTCCGCCTCTCCAAACCTCTTCACCTCTCCATCTGTCCATCTCTCCAAACCTCTCCACCTCTCTAAACCTCTCCAAAACCTCTCCATCTCTCCAAACCTTTCCATCTATCCACCTCTCCAATCCTCTTCACCTCTCTAAATGTCTCCATCACTCCACCTCTCCAAACCTCTCCATCTCTCCAAACCTCTCCATCTCGCCACCTCTCCAAACCTCTCCATCTCACCACCTCTCCCCCTCTCCAATCCACTCCATCTCTCCGCCTCTCCAAACCTCTTCACCTCTCCAAACCTCTCCACCTCTCCAAAACCTCTCCATCTGTCCAAACCTCTCCATCTCTCAACCTCTCCAATCCTCTCTGTCTCTCAACCTCTCCAAATCTCTCCATCTCTATACCTCTCCAAACCTTTCCATCTATCCACCTCTCCAATCCTCTGCACCTCTCTAAATGTCTCCATCTCTCCACCTCTCCAAACATCTCCATCGCTCCACCTCTCCAAACCTCTTTATCTCTCCACCTTTTCAAACCTCTCCACCTCTCCAAACTGCTCCATCTTTCCACCTCTCCAAACCTCTCCATCTCTCCACCTCTCCACCTCTCCAAACCTCTCCGTCTCTCCACCTCTCCAAACCTCTCCACCTCTCCATCTCTTCAAACCTCTCCAACACTCCATCTCTCCAAACCTCTCCGTCTCTCCACCTCGCCAAACCGCTCCATCTCTCCACCTTTCCAAACCTCTCCATTTCTCCACCTCTCCAAACCTCTCCATCTGTCCGCCTCTCCAAACCGCTCCATCTCTCCAAACCTCTCCATCTCTCCATCTCTCCACCTACTCCAAACTTCTCCACCTCTCCAAACCTCTCCATCTCTCCACCTCTCCAAACCGCTTCATCTCTCCGCCTCTCCAAACCTCTCCGTCTCTCCACCTCTCCAAACCGCTCCATCTCTCCACCTCTCCAAACCTCTCCATCTCTCCACCTCTCCAAACCGCTCCATCTCTCTACCTCTCCAAACCTTTCCATCTATCCACCTCTCCAGTCCTCTTCATCTCTCCAAGTGTCTCTGTCTCTCCACCTCACCAAACATCTCCACACCTCTCTATCTCTCCAAACCTCTCTATCTCTCAACCTCTCCAAATCTCTCCCCTCTCCAAACCTCTCCATTTCTCCACCTCTCCAATCGTCTCTGTCTCAATCTCTCCATCTCCCGAAACCTTTCCACCTCTCCATTCCTCTCCACCTCTCCAAAACTCTCCATCTCTCCACCTCTCCAAACCCCTCCGTCTCTCCACCTCTCCTCACCTCACCACCAAACGTCACCGCTGCTCTACCTCTCCAAACCTCTTCTACTCTCTACCTTGCCAACTTTCTCCACCTCTAAAAATCTCTCCATATCTGCCTCTCCGCAGCTCTACCTCTCCAAACCTCTCTATCTCTCCTAATCTCTCTGCCTTTATATTTTTCTCTCTTCCTTTAAGATTCTCCTTAAATTCTATGCATTTGACCAAGCTGTTGTTCATCTGTCCATATATGTCCTTATGTGATTCTGTGTCAAACTTTGCTTTGATAATATTCTTGTGAAAGTAGCTCAGGTTCTTCTGTATGTTAAAAGTGTTCTATCAATGCAAGTTGTTATAGTTGCAATGTTGTTCTTCTCTATTGATTTGTATCCCATTCTCTCCATTAATTTTTTTCTTTTTCATTTTACCTAATAGTTTTGCCTTGTTCAGGAATACACACTATCATTGTCCAATCACTGACCTATAGGAGGATGTTAAACATGGGGGAAAGAAAGGATACACAAGCATCGACAAAGGGTGCAATTCTTCAGGATTGTCTTGCACTGTGACAGTGACTATTTTTAAGTCCCATCAAACACGAGTGGAATTCCTGGCCAGTGAATAAAATGTGGATTTAATGACCCCACGCATGCATGGAGCAAAGGTCAAAGGTTGAGTTCCAACATAGTCAACCCAATTATCCCAACCTAAAGAAACTGCAAGTGTGATTTCCTGTTGGAACCATTCCCTTCACATCTGGCTAAAACGCATGAATTAGTAAGCATTTCCCCGATGGAGTGCAACTTCAAATGATCCACCTCAAGTGACCCTGCTCCTCCACTGGAGGCTTTGCAAGATTACAGAGACCTCAGAACATTTATTCGGTAATTTCCACATTAATTCTTTGCTGGGGTAATTGCTGCACATTTTCTTTTTCGTTTTATAATTCTTGGTACATGAGCTGGCATTGATTACTCAGCTCGAATACATCTTGTGTAGATGGTGATAGTGAGCAAATCAACAGGGACCAGAACTGAGGGGGCAGGGGTGGGGGCTGATTAACCGGCAGGTTTCATTACCCAGCAGAACTTTTGTCCACTTCAGCTTTTCTGCAAATTACATTGAGCGTTTCAAATGCAAAATAGCAGAGTGACAAACAGTGCATGGAGCCAATCCCACCCTCTCCCCCTCTGACACCCCACCCTCTCCCCACCTCACCTCATCCACTCCAAGCCAAAAAAACATTATTAATATGAGTTTGATTCTGATGAGGCAGTAGATTGATTCTGCCAGGATAGTGAGACTAGCAATAGTCTTGTTATCGCTGTATTCCAATAACTGATGAAGTCGGAGCAGGGTGCAGAAGATGCTGTTATATTCCCTGGTCTGGTTCCTTATCAACAAGACCAAGCATTCTGCAAGATGATGTTCGAAGGCTGGAATAATGCATCTGATCTGTTTTTGTACAGGGGGATATGATGTTTTCTCCCAGATTCCCTCCCTCTCTGCTTTATAATTGGCAGGTGAAGTTTCTTCAAATAGTATTCATTGTACAGTGACTGTAGTTCCTTCACAGATACGAAAGGTAGCACAGGCCCACAAATAAATAGTACAACACCATTGTAAGTTTAAGACTGTAAGTGGCTCAGTAAGCCAATGCATCCCCCTCTGTGGTCTTGACCCACAAGATGCAAGAAGATTGGGTTAGCTGATCTCAGCCATGATGGCACCTGGGCAACAATTAGATTCTGCATCTGCTGGACTGCTAAGCATTTCCTCCTATTTGAGAGTCGCCATGTGTGGACAATGGTTGAAACCTCTAATTTCTATACATCTCCCAAGCTCCCTTGGCAAAGTGATACCAAAGCTGAAAGAGTTAAATTCCAAAGACAAGTTGTATAAACTTCACTTGTAATCCTTTGATTTCAGGAGACTGAAGGGTGATCTAATCAAGGTATTTGAAATGTTTGAAGTATTTGATTAAGGAGATAGCAAGAAACTCTTTTCTCTGGTGGGCAATCCAGAACAAAACATCTAGCTTAAATACAGAGTTGGACCATCCGGGAGTCAAATCCAGTGGTATTTTGTGAAAATCTGGAACTTCAGTCTTGGGCTGTGAGTCAATAGTAAGGTTAAATAATAAGATCAAAGATAGATAAGGGTATCAAGAGAGATGGAGCAAAGGTGGACAAGTTGAGTACAAAGCTGCCTTGTTTTGATTGAATAGACCAAACAGATTTGAAGGGCCCAATGCCCTCCTCTTATGCCTATGTGACACATGTTTATGCGTGAGAGATGAAACCCTTTCACTGGATGGAAAGGAAACGGTTTTGGAGCCAAATTTGGGGTTGTTGCCAATTTTGCCTTAATCTTGGCTTCTTGACCATTAATGCAACTGGCACTGGCTTCTTGACTACCCAGGCAGATATTAGGGAAATGAGATATACCCTTAGTTATATAATTTGAGAGAAGAAAATGTGGCTTAAAATTCACGCAATGAAGTGAATGAAAAGAAAGGATAGGGTGGGACATTCTAGAAGTGTTTTGTTGAATGTAGGGGGGCAATGGTGCTTTACTAATGCCCCAGGGACATGAATATTAATCTAATCACAGCAGATGACAGAATTTAAATTCAATTAGTTAATAACATCTGGAATAAAATTCTAGTCTCATTATAATGACCATGAAACTCTGTACCCAAGAGGGCTGTAAATCTCAATCATTGAGTGTGTTCTAGAGGGATGTCCTGCAGCTGAGATGATTGACATCCAACCACCACAACCATCTTCCTTTGTACCAGGTATAACTCCAACCAGCGGAGAGTTTTCTCCCTGAATCCCATTGACTCCAGTTTATCTCGGGCTTCTTGATGCCATACTCAATCAAATGCTGCCTTGATGTTAAGGGCAGTCATTCTCACCTTACCTTTTTAAAGTATGTGTTGGCGTGTTTTCCCAAACCCTTGGTTTGTGTTTTCCAATTTACTAATAATATGCAGTAAACTCGTAGTATGATTAACTCAGAAGGTTAGTTTATTTCCCTTTCAAAACCCTGGTAGGGAGGAGGAATGTTTGCAACTTCGCAGGTGCACACAGACACACTTTCATGAGCATTATTAATGAGATTAATGTTTTATTCCAGATTTTATTCAGCAGCTGTCTTTAAAATCCTCCAGCTCACATCTCCAGGGCATTAGACCAGGCCACTGGTTTACTAATCTAGTAACATTGCCACTAGTCTACTGTCCTCCTGCGTTCAACAAGCGCTTCTAGAATTCCCCACGCATTCTTTCTTTTTGGAACTTCATTGTAGGAATTTAAAAATGACCGAGCAAGCTGTTCAGTTGTAAGCCTGTGAGAAATAGGGACAGGAGTGAGACGTTCTGCCCACTGTGCCCGCTCCACCACTCGATAATGGGGCTGAATGTGACTTTAACTCCACTATCATGTCTGTCTCACATCGCCCTTAACTTTCTTGTCAGTCCAATTAGGGAGCATGGAGTGAGGCACTGCGTCAGGTAAACGGGACATCCTCTTGTGCAAGGATGAGCCTGATACAGTTTAAGGTGGTGCACAGGGTGCATGACTCGGGCGAGAATGAGTGGGTTCTTTCAGGGGGTAGCAGATGAGTGTGAGAGGTGTGGGCGGGGGCCAGCGAATCATGCGCACATATTTTAGGGTTGCAAAATATTGAGAAGGTTCTGGGCGGGAGTGTTCACGGTCTTAGCCAGGATAGTGGAGGAGGAGGCGGACCTGGACACTTTGGTGGCGATATTTGGGGTCTCAGAGAAGCTGGAACCTGTGGAGTGGAGGAAGGCCGATGTCTTGGCCTTCGCCTCTCTGATTGCACGGCGGTTAATTTTGCTGGAGTGGCGGTAGGCATTGGCACCGGGGGTAGCAGCTTGGTTGGGTGACATGTACGACTTCCTGTGATTAGAGAAAATAAAGTAAGAGTTAAGGGGCTCTTCAGAGGGGTTTGTAGAATGTTGAGGGATGTTTGTAACCGTGTTTGAGGGGCTGTTCGTCGTGGGGGAGGGGGTGGGGGTGAAAAAGGGGAAAATCTGTGCAGACTGTAAAGTTGATTGTTGGGAAGTATGTTTCCCGGGGTGTCTGCTCGCTGTAACCTGTTTTGATACATGTTTGTAATAAAATACATTTAAAAAATAAAACTTCCTTGTCAGTCAAAAATCTATCTAACTCAGCCTTGAATATATTCAATGACCCAGCCTCCACTGTGGATGAGAATTTCAAATACTAGTGACCCTCTGTGAGAAACAAATTCTTCTAATCTCCATCTTAAATTGGACATCTTGTACCCACTAGTTATAGACTCACCCATGAGAGGAAACATCCTATCATTCTATCCTGTCACACTTGGTATTCTTCCAACCTATCTTTGTATCATTAGCACATTTGACTGCAGTACAATCTATCCCTTTATTCAAGCAATTAATATAGATCCCACACAGTTGAGACTCCGATACTGAACCCTCCAACACTTCACTAGTTACAGTTTACCAACCTGAAAGTGACCCATTTACCACGACTCTCTGTTTCCGAGTTAGTCAATCCCACATCTGTGTTAATAGATCTTGCCCCATTGTCATGAACTCTGATCTTGTGCAGGAAGGTTTTATGCAGATCTTATCGAATGCCTTTTGCAAATCTAAATACACTGCATCTACTGGTTCCCCTTTATCTATCCTGTTTGTTACATGCTCAAAGAACTAATTAGTCAAACACTATTTCCCTTTCACAAAACCATGGTGACTCTGCCTGATTGCATTCTGATTTTCTAAATGTCCTGCTGCTACCTCCTTAATAATGGATTCTAGCTTTATCCATGGCAATCTTCAGACTAACTGTTTTTTAGTTTCCTGTCCCTCTCTTTTCTTGAATAGTAGCGTTTCATTTGTGGGTTTCCAATCCACAGCATGTTTCCAGAATCTAGGAAATGTTGAAAGATTACAACCATTACATCCATTCCCTTTGAAGAGCCAAGGATGCAGCCTTTCATCCCATTGGTTTTCCTCATATTCTTTTCTCTCTCGATCACGATTGTTTTCAAGTTCATCTCTCCCTTTTGTCACATGATTTTCTACTGTTCCTGGAATGCTTTCTGTGTCGACTACTTTGAAGACAGATATAAATACTCGTTCAAAGTCTCTGCCGTTTCCCTTTATTAATTTTCTAGATTCACCCTCTAAGAGACTATTGCTTTATTTAGTTATTCTTTTCCTTTTTATACACTTGTAGAAACTTTACCTGTCTGTTTTTATACTTCTTAGTTTTCTCTCATATTCCAATTTATCCCACTGTTATTTTTTGGTCATCCTTTGCCAGTTTCTAAACTTTTCGGGACGACTATTGCATCATTGCACCATTGTGCATAGAATCATAGAATCCTACAGTGCAGAAGAAGGCCATCTTTTCTTTCAAGTTAATATTCGTCTTCACATGTTTAGTTAGTGACAGATAGTACATTCTCCTCACAGCATCTTCCTTTCTCAATGGGGTGTATCGTTTTTTTTTATAAATTTAGATTACCCAATTATTTTTTCCAATTAAGGGGCAATTTAGCGTGGCCAATCCACCTACTCTACACATTTTTGGGTTGTGGGGGCGAAACCCACGCAGACACGGGGAGAATGTGCAAACTCCACACGGACAGTGACCAAGAGCCGGGATCGAACCTGGGACCTCAGCGCTGTGAGGCAGTTGTGCTAACCACTAGGCCACCGTGCTGCCCTCATGGGGTGTATCTTTATTGAGAGTTTGAAATGTCTCCTTAAATGTCCGCTACCATCTGTCACCTTTGAACTTATTTTCCAATTCTACTTAAGCCACCACCATTTTCATACCTTGTCGATGTCTTTATTTAAGACACTTATTTCAGAACCAAATTTCTCGACTCAAACCGAATGCGAAATACTATCATGTTATGATCATTCTTACCTTGAGCAGCACTTACTGTGAGCTTTTACTTGTAACCACCACTTGTCAGTGATACTCTCGTCCCAAGAATGAATCAAGAAAAGGTGATAACTGTTGGGGGGGGGAGAGAAAATGCTTCTTTAGAAATAGGCCTTTACAGTCCATTCGACAAATTGCTCCTTAGTATCTCAGTCTATCCCAGGACATCTTTTCTGACACTTCTTACAATGCATACAATTATTGCCCCCAGTTATATGGTAGTGCTGATGGTGTAGCTGTCAGCGTTCACTGTAATTACTCCCCTGAAACTGACAGCAATTGCTAGATTGTGCGCATGTGCTGTTAAATGCTAAAATACTGAGGGTGGCACAGTGGTTAGCATTGCTGCCTATGGATGCTGAGGACCTGAGTTCGAAACCCGGCCCTGGGTCACTGTCCGTGTGGAGTTTGCACATTCTCCCTGTGTCTGCGTGGGTTTCGCCCCCACAACCCAAAAGATGTGCAGGGTAGGTGGATTGGCCAGGCTAAATTCCCCCTTAATTGAAAAAAAATAAAAATAATTGGGTAATATAAATTTATAAAAAAATAAATAAATGCTAAAATACTGAAGTTGCTGTCAGTGATTCTACACTCCCCCATAAACTGTGCTGGTGAAGTCCCCACAAACTAACTTAACAGAAATCACTCAACTGAGGACTTTCGCAGTATTAACCTCACTGTAACAGCACTTGAAAATGTTACACTTTACTGAATTAGGTGTAGCTACATTTTTAGTGGCATACTAAGATTGTAGTTACTGCTGAAAAACCTCTCTGCTCCTGAAAAGATAATTTTATGTTTGCTGAATGTCAAATGTCTCCATAATGATAAACAATTCCACATATTTTAAAAGAGTTTTCAATGGTTTGTTTACTAGATTTAAACTCCCACCTTGATCCCATGTGTATGTCCTCATCCAGAATTTGTTCCCGGACAAAATATAGACATGAAAGACAATCAGTGCATTTCATTCCCTGACTTGCTGTCTGTGAGAACAATTCAATATGATTGGTTTCTTGCCCTGCTTGATGGCATCACCATTGCTGGATTTCTAGATATTCCCCTGACTTGAAGTCGGTTTCAACTAATGTCAGGGAAGGGGAAATCCAAACCACAGAGATCATTAAACCTTTGTGAGGAGCTCTCTTTGAGGTCAGCGGTCGGGCGCCGTCACTTTGTCACTGACCACAAAATTGGCCCAATGTCTTATGTCTGGTGGTCCAGCAGGAAAGCATTTGACAAATGACATGGTTGTGATGAACTAGGACAACACACAAAATACAATTATAATGTCAAGGGTGAACGCTACATTGATTATAAGAAAGTTGTACCAAGGCAATGGCTCTTTTACTACTTCTAAAAGATATGGGGTTGGGGGGTGTCTTGTAGTGCAGTGGGTAGGGCCCCACCTCTGAGCCAGAAGTTCAGGACTTGACGGCCAAGGAAAGTTTTTTTTATTGCGGCCAAACAGATTGAGCATCAACTTCTAAATCCTTCCAATGCACGCCAATGGCAGGTGGTAAGAGTGGGGGAGATTCCTGGTCATAGAAACCCCACAGTGCAGAAGGAGGCCATTCAGCCCACCTAGTCTACACTGAACCTTCGAAAGACCACCCTACCCACGTTCAATTGCCCTGCCCTATTCCTGTGACCCCACCCGACCTTTGGACACTAAGGGGCAATTTACCATGGCCTATCCACCTAACCTGCACATCTTTGGACTGTAGGAGGAAACCGGAGCACCCGGAGGAAACCCACGCAGACACGGGGAGAAGTTACAAACTCCACATGAACTGTCACTCAAGGTCGGAATCGAACCAGGATCCCTGCAGCTGTGAGGCAGCAGTGCTAACCACTGTGCCACCGTACCGCCCCATGGGCACTCAAATTAGAGTCTCTGCTATTACTATCCATAAGCTCTTGGTTACAACGTGCATGCAAAGGTGCATGTTGCCCACAGAAACTCACACTCCTTGGGGAGGGGGTGGCTGGCTGGCTTGGATGGACTAGGTTGGTGCCAGCACAGGGTTCGATCCCTGTCCCAGCAGGGGGGGATGGATTTGGAAACTGGCTCCTTGCTGTGGGTCAGACTGGCCTCTGGGGAAAGAACCCCCCGAGCAGAAAAGATGTGGACGACCAGCCGTGCCTCACTGTCTAATGACCCCTCCGCCCAGTTAATACCGTTGTGCTACAAAATATTGTGCACAATGTTTGATCTCCTGTAGTTGTCTTCAATGCAATAATCACTTCATGAGAACCTTACCAAATAAATATTCACACTGAGTCACCTGGAGCATATATTAGGACGGCAGTGTGATAATGATCTGATTTGATGTTTTTGTGATTTTGGCTGAGTGTAAAATATTCGGCCAGGAATACCCCCCCCCCCCCCCCCCACCTCCCCCCCCCCCCCCCCCCCCCCCGCCTCCCCCCACCCACCTCCCGCCACTCGTTTTCAAAATTGTGCCACAGACTCTTTTACATCCACCAGAGAGAGCAGATGGGGCTTCAGTTCAGTATCTTGTTTGAAAGACAGCACTCTGACAACCAACGTTCCCTCAGTACTGCACTGGGAACATCAGCCTCCATTTCTGTCCTGGAGTGGGACTTGAACCCACAACCTTCTGACTCTGGGGCAACAATGCCCTCCACTAAAGCCAGGGCTAACACTCCAAAATGCCTACTGTTGTTAAATACTCGATGCAGCTTGGTGTGAGAGAGTGGCTTGTGGAATCGCATTTTGTTTGAGTCCAGTATGATTGGGTATTGCCGACTGCAGATCAAACATTGTGCCACCAGGAAATGCCCTGGCAACAACCCCTTCCAGCCCAGTTGGTGACCATCTCTGAGGAGATGTACCCTGGCTTCAGTCTTCTTCAGTGGATGAATATATTTATCTGGAAAGGAACGTTATGTCAACCGTGATCATAAACTTGTCACAGATTTTGTGGCACAACGGTATTAGCTGCTGGTTTGTACGTGCCTGGGCAACATTAATGCAGGTGGCATATCCCATTGTCACAATATCACAGTGGATTAGATCCAGTTTCCTGCTGACGCCTTACAAGCCTGCTGCTTATTCAGTCTTATGTACATGCCAAAGCTGTATGCACCTGATGTATCAATCTGCCAGCCTAGTCGAGGATGGGCCATGCCAATTCAGTGCGGTGTCTTTCAAATCTTGATGTACCAGTCAGAGTGATGCAGTCGCAATTCGGACAGTTCCCCAAGCCTTAAACCTTCAGGTCTCTGTCATGCTTAGGGGCTGACATCCTGGAAAGCCAGTATTGCCCTGTCGATGATTCCCGAAGCCGCTTCCTCCTTCTGCCATATGTAGGCACAGTGATGCTGCAGCTTCTCCAGCCTGTGGTTCTATTCCCGGCGATCAAACCATCCCCAACTGTTCATGTGCTGTCTTTGTTTATGCCTCTCACTGTACTCCAGATGGCACAGGGTCATGTACGTCGAAAGGAAAAGTATCATTTCCAGTGGTATCCAATGCAGAACCTGCTACGGCTGACGTAATGCTTCGCTGCATGATACTGAATTTGCAGATAGTGCAGGAGAATGACGATAATAATTGCTGCCTATGGCCTTAAAAGTTCACATAATTCATGAATAGTTTTGAGAACACTAGTCTTGTTCAGGAACACCTTACTCTATCGGGCTTGGGAGGTTAAAATACATTCTTAATATTTTTTTATTTTTTAAAAATAAATTTAGAGTACCCAATTCATTTTTTCCAATTAAGGGGCAAGTTAGTGTGGCCAATCCACCTAGCCTGCACATCTTTGGGTTGTGGGGGCGAAACCCACGCAAATACAGGGAGAATGTGCAAACGCCACACAGACAGTGACCCAGAGCCGGGATCGAACCTGGGACCTCGGCGCCGTGAGGCTGCAGGGCTAACCCACTGCGCCACCGTGCTGCCCTTAAAATACATTCTTGGCTTTTGTATTCAGTTTTTTCCACACATACCCCTGTTTTATTCTGAAGTTTTGAGCTCTCTTGTGCTGGATGTTACGCACCCTGAACAGCAGGTTGGAATGCACACGTAATCCAGCAGGTGGTCTTCCCCGCAGCCTGCCCACCCTCCCCCAACATGTCTGAAATTTTATGGGGGTCAGGAAAGGTGCCAGGTACACCTTTGGGCCTGTTGAGACCCTGACATTTGGACCACTTAAGGGCCTCAATCCACTGCTGCTGGTATTTTTTTGCACAACAGTGCATTGCATGCAGGACACCTGGTAGGTTTGGCTGATCAGGCGGGTGTTGGGAAAGGGGGAGGACTTCCTTTGGACGGGTCCGCTGGGTCCACCAGACGCATTCACGCCAAGGTTCTCCCCTCCATTTGAATCCTGTTCTTAGCCTCTTAAAAGCAGTCCACCATCCTGCCCCCATCATCTGCGCCCCACGCCGAGACCCCCGACTCCGGCCTTAACTGTTGTTCTGCAGCTTTGGGGTTTGATCATAGAATAGAATTTACAGTGCAGAAGGAGGCCATTCGGCCCATCAAGTCTGCACCGGCTCTTGGAAAGAGCCCCCTACCCAAGTTCAACACCGCCACCCTATCTCCATAACCCAGTAACCCCACCCAACACTAAGGGCAATTTTGGACACTAAGGGCAATTTATCATGGCCAATCCACCTAACCTGCACATCTTTGGACTGTGGGAGGAAACCGGAGCACCCGGAGGAAACCCACGCACACACGGGGCGGATGTGCAGACTCCGCACAGACAGTGACCCAAGCCGGAATCGAACCTGGGGCCCTGGAGCTGTGAAGCCATTGTGCTATCCACAATGCTACCGTGCTGCCTGTAGTCCCAACAGTGGTCAACACTCCAGGTGGCATAGAACAATAGAACATTACAGTGCAGTACAGGCCCTTCGGCCCTCGATGTTGCGCCGACCTGTGAAACCAATCGAAAGCCCATCTACACTATTCCATTATCGTCCATATGCCTATCCAATGACCATTTAAATGCCCTTAATGTTGGCGAGTCCACTACTGTTGCAGGCAGGGCATTCCATGCCCTTACTACTCTGAGTAAAGAACCTACCTCTGACATCTGTCCTATATCTATCTCCCCTCAATTTAAAGCTATGTCCTCTCGTGCTAGCCATCACCATCCGAGGAAAGAGGCTGTCACTGTCCACCCTATCTAATCCTCTGATCATCTTGTATGCCTCTATTACGTCACCTCTTAACCTTCTTCTCTCTAACGAAAACAGCCTCAAGTCCCTCGGATTTTCCTCATAAGATTTTCCCTCCATACCAGGCAACATTCTGGTAAATCTCCTCTGCACACTTTCCAATGCTTCCACATCCTTCTTATAATGCGGCGACCAGAATTGCACGCAATACTCCAAAAAGGCCACACCAGAGTTTTGTACAGATGCAACATGACGTCATGGCTCCAAAACACCCTCTACCAATAAAAGCGAACATGAATCCTGTTCTTAGCCTCTTAAAAGCAGTCCACCTTCTTAACAACCCTATCAACCTGGGTGGCAACTTTCAGGGATCTATGTACATGGACACCGAGATCTCTCTGTTCATCCACACTACCAAGAATCTTACCACTGGGACTACACAGATGCCAGTCCCGGCTGCTAACTTGGAAAAAGGGCCTCACCATAAAACAATGAATGCTGCTTGCTGCGTTATATTGTTGAGTGGAATGGTGGGGCTCCCTCCTAACTTTGTAGCTGGTGTGAGGGTGGAGGAGGGGAGGCAGAGTGGAGAGTTGGGGGGAGGTGACCAAAGCATCCCATAAAATCCTTCCCCTTATTTAGGATCAGACATTAGAATCAGATTTCAATTTATAGCAATTGAAGCAAAGGCAGAGAGAGCTTGTATTTATTTACGTTTTTCACAGCCCCCATGTGGCAGTCACCACTGTTGTATTGTGTACACTGCATACGAGGGTATTACGGTAAGGCCCCTGTGCTACAGGTGTGGGGGCAGATCCCTGCCTGCTGGCTCCGCCCTATAGGCGGAGTATAAATGTGTGGGCTCTCCGAGCTGCAGCCATTTCGGCAGCAGCTGCAGGAGGCTCCACATCTTTGCTTAATAAAGCCTCGATTACTCTCTACTCTCGTCTCGTCATAATTGAAGTGCATCACCCCAAGAAGTCCCAAAGGGCTTTACGGCCACAGAAACACTTTTGAAATGTGGTCCCTGCTATAATGTGGGAAATGCAACAGCCAATTAGCACACAGCGAGCTCCTGAAAATAATGAGATAAATGGCTAGATAATTTGATTTTCTTTAACTGTTGTTGGCCAAGGGCTATATATTGACCAGGTTTAGTTTTAACACTAATTTCCTCTCAGCCATGGAACCAATCTTTCTCCTTGATCAGTGACTATATAGCACAAGCCAAGAGTGTGCTATACTCCATTTGAATCCACAGCACTCAAGGAACTCAACATTACCCAGGACAAAACAGCCGGCTTGATTGGCACCCCTTCAACAAACATTGGCTGCCTCCACCACCGACAAACAATGGCAGCCGTGAATACCATCTCCAAGATGCACTACAGGAACCCACCAAGGTTCCTTAGGCAACACCTTCCAAACCCACGATCACTACCATCTAAAAGAACAAGAGCAGCAGATACCTGGGAACCATCTTGAGGTTCCCCTCCAAGTCACTCACTGCCCTGACTTGGAAATATATCACCGTTCCTTCACTGTGACTGTGTCAAAATCCTGCAAGTCCCTCCCTAACAGCACTATAGGTGTAGCTACACCTCAGGGATTGCAGTGGTTCAAGAAGACAGCTCACCACTACTTTCTCGAGGGCAATTAGGGGTGGGAGATGAATGCTGGCATAGCCAGAAAAGCCCTCACGCTTCGAATGAATTTGAAAAAAGCTTGGGTACAAAGCCCTGGAATTTAAATGGGATTCTTTCGGCATTGAACTAAGGAACAGTAAAGATTGTATCAGACTTTTACAGGCTCAGATTGCTAGCTTTTGCTTATAGTTGAATCACACGTACAACCCCTTTGAACATTATACTACAAAGTAAAATTTTATATAGAGTACACAAGAGCTATAGAATGCGTATCTGTATATCCACGTTTATTTCCTCTTTCCGGTAATCCTCAGAATTCTGACGGAATCAATACAATAATCTCTATACCCGCAGCATCCTTTGCTTCTGGGGCCTTCCCTTGTCAAAAGTATATAAATTGCCAGGGTTTACTGCGCAGTCCTTTCTGCTGATGTATCTGGTGAGAAAAGAACTATAAACAGAGCCTCTCTCAGACTCTTGGACCAAGATATTGAACTATGAGGCACCTGTCTTTAGGCCCTGTAATTTTTTATTCTTTCATGTGGGCGTCGCTGGCAAGGCCTGCATTTGTTGTCCATCCCTAATTGCCCTTGAACTGAGTGGCTTGCTCAGCCATTTAAAAGCATTGCTGTGGGTCCGGGGTCACGCGTGGGCCAGACCAGGTAAGGATGGCAGATTTCCTGCCCCAAAGGGCATTAGTGAATCAAATGGGTTTTTACGCCAATCGCCAATGGTCTCATGGTCATGGTTAGACTTTATTCGTTCCGGATTTTTGGTGAATCCAAATCCTGTAGTGGGGCATTACCCTTAGTTTCGGGATTGTCAGCGGTGATAATTCCAATCTGCCTATCTAACTGCGGCCTCCAACCCACCCACAGAGGCAGATACCTTCGACTGGAAGGGGACCGACGATAACAGTGGCATTGGCTGTAAATCGGTGCCATTTCCTGCCAAAACCTCGGAGCGCCTCGGGGGGAAAAAAAGGACAAAATCCATCCTCTAGAATTTGAACTGTTTTGAAAAAGGATGTTTTAATGTTACTTTTGAAGTGTGTTCAATTCTATACTCGTTTCATTTCACACAATGTTCCAGCAATCAGACCGCACCTGTGTTAATCAGTGAAGCGAGTATAATGAAGACACAGAGAGCTAATGGGATGATTTGCAGCCTGGCTGTACCTTTACACCACAATCCATTCAGGCTCTGTCTTTGCAAACTTCCAACGCAATGCTGAAGGACTGGCTGCCAACGATGAGGTAAAGGAAATCTGAGGGCATAAAAGGGCAGGATTAGAGACCTCCGAGGGTCGATAAGCTGGAAGAGGTTGCAGAGATGGGTGGCGGGGGGGGGGGGGGGGGGGGGGGGGGTGAGGCAATGATGGGATTTGAAGCTGAGGATGAGTGTTTTCAAATCAATACGGTGCTTAACCAGGTGGCAATAGTCAGTAGAGTTTTACAGCACAAAAAGAGGCCCTTCAGCTCATTGCGCCTACGCCACAAGCAGCTTGTTGCCCTGGCAATCTGAGTGCCAGGAGAGTGCAGTCAATGGCACCCTGCGCCCATAGAAAGGCAGGGATTTGCAGAAAGCCCATTGTTCTTACCGGATCCTGGTTGAAATGGATGAAGTTGTCTATCCTTGCAATGATTGCACCCCTCACCCCCTTTAAGCACTTGTGTGTGGAGGCTTGCCAAATCCTGCAGTGGGAAGCTGTGGAGCAATGGAAGGAGCCACTTACGTAAAGATTGGATGTCGCAGTCCATTTCTGAGCCAAGTCTCTGTGGCACTAAATCCTGCAACAGCTGGCAGATGTGACCAACCAGTTAGGCTACCGGACCAGACCCTAATCTTTGTTCAAACACAGGGCGAGAAACCCCAAACAATTTGCAACTTGCAAAACTGTGAGGAAAGGAGACTTTGCCCCAGGAGTGATGACTGACCAATCTTTCATGTTAAAACAAACTTTAATTTAGACACAGAATTAACCACATTAACGTCAAAAAATTAGTTTTGCAGTTAATAATTGAACAGTTCTTAAATAAAGGGAAAGACTTTAACTTACTATCTACAACTGCCATTAATTCCAATTAAGGAATCCAATACAGTTCAAATGGCACTTATAAATAAAGTTAACAAAACAGGTTTACTTGTGGGTCTTGGTGTTGAGACGGTTTTCGAGAGTCGATCCAGTACACTTCTGTCTTGTCAGACCCTTCTGCTCAATCTAACAGCATTTGACAAACTGCAAACTACAGACAGACCTAGCTCCTCCCACTAATTATGTCATCTATATCCCATTAAGATGTCTCATGACCTGCTTAGCTAGGACTAAATATAATCCCTGTAATTATCTACAGCCCAGGAAAGTAACCAAAATATAAACACTATTCCATTAGCCCTTTAGGGGGTCGGTTAGCTGAGTAGGCTGGAGAGCTGATTTGTGATTTGGAGAAAAACCAACAGTGCGGGTTCAATTCCTGTACCGGCTGAGGTTATTCTCAACATGCCCCTCGCCTGAGGTGTGGTGACCCTCAGGTTAAATCGCAACTGGTCAGCTCTCTCTGTCAAAGGGGAGAGCAGCCTATAGTTCTCTGGGACTGTGGCGAATTGCATTTCATTTCATTACCTGTAACCAAGTAAGTGGTTGGAATGTATGGTTACCTCCTTCTTTTGTGACTCCTTAATTACAGCTTTAGCAGACACACAAGTCTGGGTGCCTTAACCTAGGTTCTTTAATAATATTACTGCAACAAATATATTCCTCAGCCCAGGCCTTTAAAACCCTTACTGCAACAGATATGAAATACAATGGCCGGGATTCTCCCTTTTGGGTCGAAGTCCCCACACCCGCTGGAAAACGGGCGAGAATCACTCTGGGCCCGATAGTGATTCGGACTATCACTATCGGACTATGTGTTAGCAATAATGCTAATTATATTATAATGAGGTTCCTGGTGTTGAATGGTGGTAAACACAGACTGCCACCGGAGTGGGGGGGGGGGGGGGGGGGGGGGGAGGAGTTTGTGGCAAACTTTTACACCGACTTAAAATGCACCTTTGTCATTCTCACGATTTATTCCGCTCCCGTTGCCAATCCGGCCTGATGCCAATCCGGGCCCTGGATTGGATAGTTGTTGTCCTTTGCTCCCAGTTGAACAAAGTCCTGCTGCACAATTTGCACAGTCCAATGCTCCTCATCAACTTGGTGCTCGCTCCGAATGGTAACGAAGAGAAGGGTCTCACGATGCGCAGAATGTCCATCGCTGTTTTACCTCTCCCGTCCAGAGAGAGAGAGAGAGAGAGGCAGCTTTAATTTCAACTTGCTCAATGGAGGGCCAGCCAGCCGGAGGGGAAGATCTGACTGATAAGCCTGCTCACTTCACAGTTGTTTTCCTCGTGAATGACGAGCAATGCCCAGCACTTGAGAGCTTTTGAGAGGAACACTGCAAACCGTGGGATCTTGCTGTTCTCCATCTCGTGAGGCCGGTCATTCTGACTCAATGACAGAAAGACGCAGCCCCAAAAATACAGATAGCAGAGGCTGCCTGTGAGGAACAGCACAGCATTGTCTGGTAATTGAATGCATCAATAAGCCTTCAAAATCTTACACAGCTTCCCAGCACTGGATATATTAGTGTTGAATATAATCATATTTTGATCAATAGAAATTGTATGAGATAATATCAATTTTATTTAGTAAGCCAGCCCACATCCATCCGTTCACTGTGGATCTCTGGCTGCAAATGATTTTTTTTTAATATCAAGACTGCATTTGGCTGGAAGCTAAGATGAGAAAGGCGAATGGGTCTATAACTCATTTCACAGCATTCATCCCAGAGGCCATTGATCAGGCCGGTGCCAAGGGAATCAACCTGGGATCAGTACAACTGGTGACGTAACAACCCAGGCTCTGTCTTGCCATCGAAAGGTCATTCGTTCCATTGGCGTCACTGTTATCGTCAAGAGGTACAGGAGTGGTTGACTCTTTATCGCTGGTATTTAGAACGCTTCGAATCCGCAGCATAAAAACAGGCCATTCAGCCCAACCTGTCTAAGCTGGTCTTTATACTCCACTGGACCCTCATCCTGTCCCTCCTTCCTCTCACCCTATCAGCATGACCTTCTGTTCCTTACTCCCGCATAGACTTCTCCAGCTTCCTCTAAAATGGATCCATTCCCCTCAACCGCGCCAAGTTAAGGTGGCAAGCCACAGCAGGCTTGGTGGCAGGCTTGGGGACTGAACGAAGGTGCTCCGCAAAGCAGCCACCCAGTCTGCATTTCATCCCCCAGTGCAGAGGGGACTGCAATGGAGCAGCGACGACATCACTTTCAGGGCGGAATCTTCTGCCCACACCCGCTGCCAGGGGGATCGGTGACGAGAGTGGGAAATCACACGGGAATCGGGACAAGCGACGTCGCGAGATTCACGCCCTCAAAGGGCTTTGTGAACCTCATTGTAATAAACTTTAATACATCTCTATGTTATTAGCAAACCCCCCCCCCCCCCCCGCCAGCGCCCATCACACCAAATGATCCCCCTCACTAAATATTAATACCCCAGCGATGTGCCATTCACAGCAGGACTGGCGTGAGGCAGTCGAAGGGATCCCTTCGGCGGTGCAGATGTAAATATAGCTCCCGGGGGCATAGAGGGTACATCTTGGCACTGGGCCCTGGTACAGGTTGGCAGTGTCAATCTGACAGTGCCAACCCATGCCATGGGGCAGATCCGACTGGGAAAACTATGGAGATGGGGGGAGGGGGGGTGTCTGCTTGATGTGTGGTGGACGAGGGAGGAGCAGAGATTAAGGGGGGACAATGAATGCCGATGGAGGGGTCGGGGAGGTTATGCCAACAATGAAAGTTGAAGGGGGTTAGACCCCCATAGCCTCTGTGAAGTGGGCTGGGGGCCGTTTGGCTGCTGCGCTGATTGGTTCGTCCTTTAAAGATGGCGCCCCGATTAGCATGTTGCTGGTTGCCGGCTCTATGAGGTCCCCCCCCACCCCCCTCGTAAACCACATCCACTCAGCTCTCTTTGTCAAAGAGGCTCAAAATCCCGTAAGAAAACTGGTCTGTGGAGCTGGACATTGCCACGGCAGCTTTCTCTGTGAGCCTGACGCTGTGACAAACCCTGGTCAGATTCCACCCTATGTTTGGTTTAACCAAGTTTAACATAACTTGTCTGTTGTTCAATTCTGTTCCTCTAGAAATGAACCCCGATGCTTAGTTTGATTTTATTAATGGACTTAATAACCTGTGGCAGTTAATTTAATGATGTGTGTATCAGTACTCCTCTGTCCCATTTAGATTCTTAACTATCAAAGGAGTGTGCGGTCTCCTTATCCCTAATAGCAATGGGCACCACCTCACACTTATCTACATTGGCTTATCTAGGTCAACTGCAGTCCGATATTTTAATTCTGTCTGATTTACACCCTCTGAAGAACCGTGAGATATTTCCTGACGTTATATTAATGCAGGATGTTCATGTTATCTCTTGTTGACCAGAGTTCCTGGCAATGGATGGCTATGGGAGGCTGTGAAACCCAAATTAAACTGGGTGAGGTAGAAATAGAATCGAGAAGTCAAGGTTTAATAACTTAAAAAGGATACTTTTGGGGAGTGGATGACAGTGGCTGTGTGCCAGAGTGAGAGGGTGAGAAAAGACTGAGAATAAACGGAGTGAGAAGGAAATGAAAGGTAGCAACAACAACAAGAGAAATGGCGGAACACAACGCCTGAACGATGTTGGTAAATTGATGCTGGGATTGACTCTATCCAGCTAATAAATTCCCCAAATCATTGAATGTTACAATACAGAACGAGGCCCTTTGTGTCTGCGTGGGCCCTTTGAGAGAAGTAGGAAAGGAAGATGCATTTCTATAGCACCTTTCATGGCTGCAGGATGTCCCAAAGCATTTTGCAGCCAATTAGTGGTTTTGCAGTTTGTAATATAGGAGACAGAGCAGTTTGTAATATAGGAGACAGGGTAATCAAACTGCACACAGCATGTTTCCACAACCAATAATGTGAATATGACCAGATAGTCTGTTTAAGAATAAACAAAGAACAAAGAAAAGTACAGCACAGGAACAGGCCCTTCGCCCCTCCAAGCCTGCGCCGACCATGCTGCCCATCTAAACTAAAATCTTCTACACTTCAGAAGTCCGTATCCTTCTATTCCCATCCTATTCAGGTATTTGCCAAGATGCCCCTTAAATGTCACTATCGTCCCTGCTTCCACCACCTCCTCCGGCAGCGGGTTCCAGGTACCCACTACCCTCTGTGTAAAAAACTTGCCTCCTACATCTCCTCTAAACCTTGCCCCTCGCACCTTAAACCTATGCCCCCTCATAATTGACTCCTCCATCCTGGGAAAAAGCCTCTGACCATCCACTCTGTCCATGCCCCTCATAATTTTGTGGACCTCTATTAGGTCCCCCTCAACCTCCGTCGTTCCAGTGAGAACAAACTGCGTTTACTCAACCTTTAAGTGGTGTTTCTTGTGGGACTGACGTGAGCAGATCATCTTTACAATAGTCCCATGGGACTTTAGGCATCTACCTGATCAGGCATACGAGGCTTTGGTTTAAACTCTCAGCCGGGACTGTCTGTTCCCACCGGCAGTGCACCCCCTGTTGTGTTTGCTCCCTTGTACTTTAAGATGAACTCACCAAACACTGCGATCTGTCCAAACCAAACACTGCGATCTGTCCAAACCAAACACTGCGATCTGTCCAAACCAAGATCCTTTTATCGAGTCTCGTGCAGTCGGATGACAAACTGATACAGAGCACGTTATCATGGAGTCTTGCTACCCCTCTGGAACGTACATCTTCTGCTGACCTGTTGCATGTACACCTCATTACCCTCTATCTTGTGTACCTGTGGAGATGGCCAGATGAGCCTCCTTTTATATAGAGGTCCCAGGTCACATGATCTTTATTGCGACCGCATAGGGTGTCTGTACCGCCACCTGCTGGTTGGAGGACACACACCATCTAATTATGATATGGCCCATGGGCATATCACCACACCGGCCAACCGTCGGTGCGGGCCGGCTTCAATGGGAAATCTCATTGACAAGCGACAGGAGTAGCAAATCCCGCCACCAGCCAATGGCACGCCGCCGAGAAACACGCAGCTGGGGACCAGAGAACCCAATCCCTCATCTGAAAGAGTCTCTCTGACAGTGCCTCATTCCCTCAGTACTGAACTGGAGTGTCAGTGCACATTCTTTCTTTGATACTTAATTCCTGGAATGGAAATTGGACCCATAATCTTCTGGTCTGGCCGTGGGTTTGCTGCCTATTGAGTAATGGCTGGAGTGGCCAATTCCTGCAATTTATCCAATTCCTGGTAGAAAGTTGCCATTGAATCTGTTTCCGTTGCCCTTTCAGGCAGCGCATTCTGGATCACAACAACTCGCTGCGTTAACAGAAACAAAACTGTCCACTTCTCCAACCTGATTCTTTAGGGTTTAGATCCGGGTTACCGACCTTCCTGCCATGTGTAACAAGTTCACCTCATTTGTTCTGTGAAAGCAGTCTTGAAGAGGAGTTTCCAAAGTGAGTGGGAGGGTCTGCTACATCTACACTTCAGCCAAGTATAAAGGTCAAGTGGCTCGTTCTGACTTTCCTCATTACGGAGCAAATCTGTGCCGTTTGCACCAGCAGAGACAGCTTGCAGAGCTGGCAAAGTATAATAACATGGTGAAGAAAACATCAATGACTGCTAACTGTGTTTCTGATCGGACTTGTGGGCCATCTATGTCTCTATGTTCTGTTTGATTACGAGCAGCGTACAACTTCTGCACTGTAAATTCTATGAAACCTAAATAGTTAGGGACGATTACAATCAGAGCTGGTCAACAGAGTGTGCTGTTGTCATTTCCACTTGCATCCCCACTGTTGCGACCATCAATTCACACAAAACTAGTTGTAGAAGTAAACTGTGGCTTTAATCAACTAGAACAGTGCCTGCCTGCGACTGCTCTGCTACTGAGAGCTGCCTACAGGGCTGCTGCTCTTTATACCTCCCCTCAAGGGGCGGAGCCCACACAGGCCCCAACATGATACATTACAGGTAAATGTTCCATAGGGGGAGCCCTCATGGGCAACAGCGTGGTACAGTTACATACATGGTGAATGCAGAACGTTCCCCACACCCACCTCACAACCATCACAGAATTCAGAGGACCGCCTGTTCTGAAAAAGGAACATTTCCCCAGGGAAGGGCAGGGGAGGTGGGGTGGGGAGCGGGGGAGGTGAACATTAATCAGGAGGTGGGGAGGGTGTTTGAGGGGGGGGGGGAGGGGGTATATATTCATCAGGAGGGGGTGCGGGGGGTGGGCGTCTTCCTCAGGAGTAAGGAGGGGAGCCGGGGGTTGTATATTCCTCAGGAGGTGGGGAGGGGGTTCGGGGGCTGTACATTTCTCAGGAGGTGTGGAAGGGGAGGGAGGGGTGTACATTCTCCGGGAGGTGGGGAAGGGGAGGGAGGGGTGTACATTCTTCGGGAGGTGGGGAAGGGAAGTGCGGGGAGAGTGTACATTAATCAGGAGGTGGGGAGAGGAGGTGCGGGGTGTACATTCCCCAGAAGGTGGGGAGAGGGAGTGGGGGGGGGGGGGGGGTGGTACAGACCCCAGGAGGTGGGGAGAGGGAGTGGGGGGGAGGGGGTGGTACAGTCCCCAGAAGGTGGGGAGAGGGAGTGGGGGGGTTCAGACCCCAGGAGGTGGGGAGAGGGAGTGGGGGGGTACAGACCCCAGGAGGTGGGGAGAGGGAGTGGGGGGGGGGAACAGACCCCAGGAGGTGGGGAGGGGGGGGGGGGGTACAGTCCCCAGGAGGTGGGGAGAGGGAGTGGGGGGGGTGGGGTACAGACCTCAGGAGGTGGGGGGTGTACAGACCTCAGGAAGTGGGGGGAGCGAGTGGGGGGGGTACAGACCCCAGGAGGGTGGGGAGAGGGAGTGGGGGGGTACAGACCCCAGGAGGTGGGGAGGGGGAGTGGGGGGGGAACAGACCCCAGGAGGTGGGGGGAGGGGGGTACAGTCCCCAGGAGGTGGGGAGAGGGAGTGGGGGGGTACAGACCTCAGGAGGTGGGGGGTGTACAGACCTCAGGAAGTGGGGGGAGCGAGTGGGGGGGGGGGGGGGGTACAGACCCAGGAGGTGGGGAGAGGGAGTGGGGGGGGTACAGACCCCAGGAGGTGGGGAGAGGGAGTGGGGGGGTTCAGACCCCAGGAGGTGGGAAGCGGGAGTGGGGGGAGGGCGTGGTACAGTCCCCAGGAGGTGGGAGAGAGAGTGAGGGGGGGGTACAGACCTCAGGAGGTGGGGAGAGGGAGTGGGGGGGTGTGGTACAGTCCACAGGAGGTGGGGAGGGAGTGGGGGGGGGGGGGGGGAGGGGGTGGTACAGTCCCCAGAAGGTGGGGAGAGGGAGTGGGGGGGTGGGGTGGTACAGACCCCAGGAGGTGGGGAGAGGGAGTGGGGGGGAGGGGGTGGTACAGTCCCCAGAAGGTGGGGAGAGGGAGTGGGGGAGTTACAGACCCCAGGAGGTGGGGAGAGGGTGTGGGGGGGGGGGGTTACAGACCCCAGGAGGTGGGGAGAAGGTGTGGGGGTGTGGTACTGTCCCCAGGAGGTGGGGAGAAGGTGTGGGGGTGTGGTACTGTCCCCAGGAGGTGGGGAGAGGGAGTGGGGGGTGTACCGTCCCCAGGAGGTGGGGAGAGAGAGTGAGGGGGTGGTACAGACCCCAGGAGGTGGGGAGATTGAGTGGCCGGGGGGTGGTACCGTCCCCAGGAGGTGGGGAGAGAGAGTGGGGGGTGGTACAGTCCCCAGGAGATGAGGATGGGGAGAAGAGATATACATTCCTGGTGGAAAGTAGCCACCGTATCTTTCAAAATTAACCAGGTCCGCTGAATTCATCAAATCTCTTCTCTTTCATTGTCTTTTTCAATTTTGTTTCATTCATCCATCAAGACCCCTGGTGCCAGTCCTAGATATCTTTAAAATGCCACTTCTTAATTGCACAGAAGGAAAGATCATTGTGGCCAGAGTAGCTTCTCTTGTTCCACCCAGAAACAGTGGGAGTCCATTCCATTGAATACTGGCTGGATTGATGAAAGGACTGTACATGAGTAGGGTCCAATATCTGATCCACACACTCCTGCAATCAAAATGATGCCCATGTTAACCTGTGTTCATTATCTCTTGGTTTGAGTAAAGAGAGCCAGGAAGTCAGCTGAGTTAGTCGATTATTGTCCTATTGGTGGACACACACACACATACAGGTGGACTGTGAAGATGGAAGATTAGACTTTCTCCATTCCTTACTTGATCAAATGAGTATTTTCTCTGTTTGTTAATGGTAGGGTGCTATCATTTACATTGAAAAGGGATTTAAAAAATGAGATTGAAGCAATTTAGCATTAATAATTTCGCAGTTGATCCTTCCCTTGAGGTGTGTTCATGATCACACGCGTGTCAGACACATGGGACTGGAATTCCTGGGTTCTGCCGTGTTGGATTTGGGGGTTACCCCATAGAAGCGCTGGGGAACCCTTCTCAGAACGTCCCAGGAAAACACTTGCATGGCAATTGTCCAGAAACACTGACTTCCCCTTGGCAATTAGACTGGCAACCATCCAAGAAAGTGATTTAAATTGTTAGCTTGGGGTTACTGTTGCAGTTACTCTCAAAAGGTTAGAAGAAATAAAACGTTTGTTACCTTTAGGGTAACTATTTTAAACAGCCAGACCGATCCCCACACAGGATTCCCCCCACACCCCACCCCGCCCAAAGGATACCCCCACCCCTCTCCGACCAACCACTCCCACATGGTATTCTCCAAAACCGAACCCTTGAGAGATATCCCCACCCCCTGACCACACTCCCACACTCACACGGGACTATTCCCCACACCCAGGGGCTTGACTTTAATCCCCGACCTGCCTTGACCCCTCTGACCCGGATGGCCCACCCCTCGCCAACCCATTCCGTCCCCCGACCTGAATGGACAAAACACCTCCAATGTGACACAACCCAGCAACCCGGATGGATCACTACCTGATAGCCATCGCGCCCCCCCCCCCCCCCACTCCCTCCAATTCCTCCCAATGGCCTGACCCCCCTTGACCTGACATGGCCACCCACACCCGCACCCGCAACCTGCCCCAACCCCCCCAACCTGACTGGATCACTTTCTGGCAGCCAACACGCACCCACCCACCCCACCCAATTTCCCCCCACCATGGTACCCCCTGACATGGCTCGACCACCTGTACCCCCACCCTGGCATGACCCAAACCGTCTCGACTTGGCTGGATCATTACCCCGTTGTCCACCCCACCCTCCAAATCTCCCCCGCCGACCTGACCCAGCTGCCCTACCTGGCTGGACCACCCAGACACCCATCATCCGAGCTGAACCAACCACCCCCCCCCCCCTTCCCCACTCTCCTCCATCCTAGCTGTACCGCCCCCCCCAACCGACCCGGCACCCCGACCCAGCACCCCGACCTGGCTGGATCCTCCACCCCATCAACCCAACCCCCTGACTCATCTGAATCCCCGCTCCCCAAACCTCACACCCACCTTCCTAATGTTCAATGCGGAATCTTGCTGCGTGCCAAATAGGCGGCCATATTTCCTACATTTCAACACATGGCCCCACTTCAAAAGTACCTGATTGGTGGTAAAACAATTTGAGACAAGCAAATTGTTGCGAAAGGAGCTTTAGAAATATGAGTCTTTCTTACTTTAGTGAAAAAGCTTCGCGTGGCTGTCTAGCAGCTGGCTAAATGTTAAAATCCTATCTTTCTCCTTTAATCTCTCATAGACAGTGCATTTTGGATAATAATCCAATTTATTTATGTTGATTACAGTGTGCACAAATTGGATTTTCAGCTGATTTTCTGGTCCTGGATTCGGATTACGCACAGCCCATTTGTCGTTAAATTACAATCCAAGATTTTCCACCTTGTTTTCTGAATATGAATGTTTTTGACATTCCTTGTTTGGGAATCCCTGGGTGTAGCAGTTAAGACATAGCTTTGTGGCGTTGTAATTGTGGCATTAGACTGCAATGCTGGCAGATAGTTTTACTCTGTGAGGCACAGATAAGGGTTGCCAGGGATGAACAAACTCACTGGAATTTAAACGCTCTGAACAGTCAGACGCCAAACGACAGAAACCTATTGAATATCGAATATTAAAGAGTGAGATAATAGAGGTGTTTAAGATGATGAACGAATTTGATTGATTTTTTGTATTCTTTCTAGATTAATCTATAATCGGGTTTTTATTAAACCCCAATAATTAACGTCACTGAATCTGAAAAGTCAATCCCCAGCACACCCTAGTTACCCATCATGGGATACTTTTTTTTAATCATCGCCTAAGAATCCCCCCTCAGCGGCAAATGTAGTGACGGATATTTTCAAGGTATGTTGGATTCTCGCTCAGCACATCCAATTAGCCTAATCTTTGAGTTTATCTCTCTGCTGATCTGTAACACAGGAGACCCCTGCATAGAGGTGGGCTGAGAAAGCCTGAGGGGAAAAATGAACTATTTTGTCTAGAATCACACCAGGCAAGCATCTAGAGCCATGAAAGAGCCCTCAATGTCCTTGTGCTTGAAAGTGAAGGGACCAATGTAAATATCAGGATTAAAGTTTGGGGGAAAGGCAACAACTTCAATAAAACATCGAAGCAGTTTCTCTATGTTACTGGGACAATTGTTATTCAGATGTCAATCCCATGCCCACATGAATCCTTCTCCTCCAGGTTCCATGCCCCTAAGAAGGCATTAGCAATCATGGACTTCCATTGCATTGGTCCACGATTATGCTTGGCAAGTACTGCAGTGGTTTGCCTCAGAACCCCTACAGTGCAGAATGAGGCCATTTGGCCCATCGGGCTCGCAGCAACCCTCCAAAAGAGCACCCCAGCCATGTCCACTACCCCACCCTATCTTTGTAACTCCTTAACCCCACCTAACCTAATCTTTGGACACCAAGAGGCAATTTAGCATGGCCAATCCTCGTAACCTGCATATCTTTGGACTGTGGGTGGAAACCGGAGCACCCGGAGGAAACCCACACAGACACCGGGTGAATGTTCAAAATCCACACAGTCACCCAAGGCCAGAATTGAACCCAGGCCTCTGGCTCTGTGAGGCAGCAGTGCTAACCACTGTGCCACCTTGCCACCATTTGCAATATGGCTGACCAGGAAACTTGCCCACCTAGCATCAAGCATACTGGGGTGAGTTACAGGCTGATAAACAATACATTATGAACACCACCTCCTTGGCCACCAAGACCTGGAGAGGGAATTGAGCCCAGAGAGAGAGAGATGTTATCACGGCCCACAAGACTTTTCTACCTGAATGGAGTCTTGTTTTTCACTTTGTCTGAGACTCTTTTCTTACCATTGGGTCAGTCACAATACCATTAATGACTGGAGTTCAACAAAATGCATGTTAATCTCCAAATCATATATGATTTAATGTACACCAAAATGACAAACGATTTGTAAACTTTTTAACTCTTTAATTTTGAAGTGTGTCAGACGTTTTGATATTTGATGTCTTTCTGTTACACTGTAAAGCATTTAAAAAAAATAAATTTAGAGTACCCAATTATTCTTTTCCAATTAAGGGGCAATTTGGCATGGCCAATCCACCTACCCTGCACATTTTTGGGTTGTGGGGGCGAAACCCATGCAGACACGGGGAGAATGTGCAAACTCCACACGGACAGTGACCCAGAGCCGGGATCGAACCTGGGACCTCAGTGCCGTAGGCAGCAGGGCTATCCCACTGCACCACCGTGCTACCCATTTTTAAAGCATTTTTAAAGTGCCTTGTTTTTCTGATTGTGAGTGTGGTGTGGACCAGTGTGCAGAGCTCAACACTGGCTGGTAGGACCATGGACTGCAGAGGACATCAGGGCAAAGGGAGAAGTCTGACTGAAGATATCATCGCCAAGACTGAAACTGAAATCTATTAAAATACAATGACAGGGACATACACACACATGTTGGGACATGTCACTTGGGTAGTGGCTAATCACCAGACACCCAGTCTACTGTTATGGGAGCGGTGTTTTCAGAACCCCAAAATGTATGATGGAGTTCAACCAACCTCTCCCTTTAATGTATTGTTGCTTTTGAAACACACGGCTTGGTCTCCAGGTGTGGTAGTACAATTATGGACACGTGGGTTTTTAAACACAAAACAATGTTTATTCCATGAACTCAACTTAACCTTTTAAAATAAACATTGGATCCCTTAACACCCCTTACTTCAAAGATAACCCCGAAAATAATACAACACTAAATAATCCCTCAAAATGTTCCTTCAAACCTCCAAAAGACTTAACACCTTTAAACAGAAACACATCAGGTTAAAGACATTACTATTATGAGTTTAAATCACCCAAATGATTCAGAGATAGTCTTTCATGGCAGAGATCACGGCAGATCCAGCTCACTGCAAACACAGAGACACCCAAGCTCTTTTCCTCAAAACTGGCTTTTCCTTTCTAACAGCTCACAGCAAACCAGCCAGGCACTTTTCAGCTGCTCTCTCCCAAACTGAAACTAAAAGCCGAAGTGAGCTCAACTCAGCTACCCCCACCCTCGGACATCACTTCAGTAATATGAGCTGCTCCATTTCTTAAAGGTACATTGCTTAAACATCCATCCATTTCTTAAAGGTACTCTCACATGACACTACAGAAACTGATCTAGAAAATGACTTATCGGGTATGTATGAATGGTTTACTAACTGCAGTCACCAAGATACAGAAACTACGCCATTGCTGGCATGTCCTTGCCTTGTGCAGGAAATGGCCATGTGCAGGTGGTCTTTGAACGGCCAGGGTGGGATTAATAACCCAATCGAACTACTCACTTTTAAGAAATCGACATATATGCCGATGGACCAAGATCAGAAAGAGTATAAAAGCCACAGCTCTTTCTGCAGCCAGGAAGCGGGACTTTCTCCATCACTGGAGGCTGTCCGGAGGAATTGGTTCAGTAGACTGCCAGGCTGG
Organism: Scyliorhinus canicula; assembly: GCF_902713615.1. Classification (NCBI taxonomy): domain Eukaryota; kingdom Metazoa; phylum Chordata; class Chondrichthyes; order Carcharhiniformes; family Scyliorhinidae; genus Scyliorhinus; species Scyliorhinus canicula. Next base: position 22,562,444 of record NC_052160.1, read on the forward strand.
GAACGAGCTTCTGCACGCGGGCCTTACTAAGAATCTAGTGTTGTGAGTGTACCCCATTGTTAAGGGGGTTAATAAAGGTCCTCCACATGAAGAGGAAATTGTATCCAAAGTTGTTTTGTTTCATTGATATTCAGTACAGGGTCCTGACCTTAGAGGTTAGTAAGACCCCCTGTTTAAGAGTCTTGTAATTGCCAGATGTATCCATTACTGTTAAGAGGTCACAACCTCAGGTCATTTCAAAGTGCTTTTACAGCCAAAGAAGTACCTTTGAAGTACAGTTACTGTTATTCAATAGGAAATGTAACTGTTAAGTTGCCCCCATCAAGCTCCCAAAAACAGCACAAGATAATGACCTAATTTTCTAAGTGATGTTAGTCGCTGGATAATATTGCTCTTACCATATGGAGAACCTCCCTTCCCATTCTTCCAAAAGTACCATGGGGCTCTTTTACATTTACCTGTGACTGGACTGTCCATTACCACAGGGATCTTTGCTGTACCCCGTATTGTTTGTCATTTATATAAACGACACAGGTGACTATGTGAGAGGTCGGATCATTAAGTTTGCAGATAACAGAAAGATTGGCTGGGTGGTTTACAGTGAGATGAGTGTCTTGGGTTACAAGAAGATATAGACGGGATGGTAAATGGGCAGAAAGGAGGAAGGTGGAATTTAACCCTGAACAGCGTGAGGTGATACACTTTGGAAGGAGTAATGTGACAAGGAAGTATTCAATAAACGGCATGACACTGGAAAGTTCCATGGAACAAAGGGACCTTGGAGTGTTTGTCCACAGATCACTGAAGGCAGAAGAGCAAGTTAATAGGGTGGTGAAAAAGGCACATGGGACACTTGCCTTTATCAATCGAGGCATTGGTTACAAAAGCAGGGAGGTCACATTGAAGTTGTATAGAACTTTGGTGAGACCACAGCTGGAGTACTGTGTGAAATTCTGGTCACCACATTAACGAAGAATGTGATTGCTTTGGAGGGAGTGCAGAGGCGATTCACCTGGACGTTGCCTGGGATTGAATAATTGTTATGAAGAGAGATTGGGTAGACTTGGGTTGTTTTCTCTGGAGCAGAGAATACTGAATGGTAACCTGATCGAGGTGTACAAGACTATGAGGGGCATAGTCAGGGTGGATAGGGAGCCGCTGTTCCCCTCAGCTGAAGGGTCAGTTTTGAGGGGACTCAAGGTAAGGGGCAGGAGGTTTGGGAGGATTTCAGGAAAAACCTTTTTACCCAGAGGGCGATGACAGTCTGGAATGCACTGGCTGGGAGGGTGGCAGAGGTGGGTTGCCTCACATCCTTTAAAAAGTACCTGGATGAACACTTGGCACATCATAACATTCAAGGCTATGGGCCAAGTGCTGGCAAAAGGGTTTAGGTAGTAGGCCAGATATCTTTCATGCATTGGTACAGACTTGATGAGCCAAAAGGTCTCTTCAGCATTATATTATTCTGTGATTCTGTGAGGTGGTTTAACATCGCCCGAAAGAAACAGCATCTCCATCAGTATAGTGTTCACTCAGCATCATGTTGGCAGTGTCCACCTGGATTACATGTTTGCATCTCTGAAGAGGTGCTTGAACCAATAATCTTCTATCTCATAGACTGCTACCATGGATGATGCTACGGGCCGGATTTTTATGTTGGAGGTGGGAATTGGGATTGGAATTAATTCCGTCGTCATAATCCTACCTCCAGAGCTGGCAGGTTTAAAGGCCCTCCTCCATTCCCAAGAAACCTTAGCCTGGTGTTCTGAGGCAGCATTGGCTCCTCAGCCCCACCCCTTCCTCACCTCCTTCCCCTCACCCCACCTTCCTCACCCTCCCTCACCCATTATCCAGTCTATCAACAGAACTCATCATTGTTGGAAGCCATTGAAAATTCCTGAGTCGACAAACAGAATCTTCAAAGCAGTGATCTAAAAGTTTAACGCTCTTGTAAAATGATTTTGTTAGCCAGGAGCCCATAAAACTCCCTGACTAAACACAGAGACTTCAGGACTCAACAGATGTCTAAAATCAAAGAGAAAAGATGATACATGTATTCTTGATTACCACACTAGGCTATCCTTTCAACAGCATGAAATATATTCTACCTTCTTTCATCCAGGAGATGAACTTTCCAACTCATCTGAAGACTTTTCCACATTCGCAACGTCGATTTTTACTTGACAGCTTGCCAGTTGGCAGAAATTACCTTCTGGCAAACACAATCTTCCAGTCACAGCAATGTCATAATTCACTTTAGTGAAGACAGATATAACTCAGGCTACAGCATTTAATGATGAATTCCATAAAGAATCGAATAATGATTTCCACTATCCTTTGTGTGCAGAAGTGCTTTCTGACATTAACCCTGAATGGTCTGGTTTTAATTTGAATCTTATCCCCTTCAACACCTCTCCCCCAACCCCCGTTCTGCACTCCCTTCACTCAAGGAAGTAATTTATTGCCTTCTGCTCGATCAGATTGTGGAATCATTTTCAACACCTCAATTATATAATCCCTTAATCTTCTCTACTTGGCAAAACATTTCCCTAGAGAGACAGATGACTAAATGGCAGAGAAAAAACATTCAGTGAGTCTTTCTTTTGCACGTAACGTATGTGGGGAGAGAGAAGGACCAGCGTGAACTAGGAGGGGGAGGAATGCAGAGGTCAGTTGAGTGAGGAAATGGAGGAAGATGGTGAAGAGAACTGGGGACGAGAGCAAAGTTTCTCCAGGTGCTTGTGACAACTGTGGAAACAATTTCAAAAATAATCAACAATCCGTTTGCGACACGTCCATAAAATAACAGAAAGAAATGAGGGCAAAACCCTTGCAATTTTTGACAGAATTTTGTACGGTGGGTCAGAAGGTGTGTCTGCTACTTAAGTCAGGACACACCTTAGGTACACTGCATTTACAGCGTTGCTGTATTTCCTCGGCCTATTTTTAGGGTTGCTTTTGAGACATCAGCTTTTTTGAAGCTCCTGGCCTCCTGTTTTCTATGCCGTTGAGCGTGCCCACAGGGGAATGAGGGAGGCTATGTATAGCTCAAACAACCAGAACCCTACTTTCACCGTGACAGCAATTCAACTGTGTCTTTTAAACGGTCCCAGGATTTTTGACAGGCACTCTCCTACCCTGGAAGTCCATTCTGTACGCTGGTTACCACCAGCAGAAGGGGAACATCAGTCCGAAACTCGCCTTTTGCTAATTTCAGTCAACGCTCCTTTGTTCCACAGGTTGTAGTCAAATTTGAAGAGGACACTGGTTTGAGATACCTGCAAATATATGAGGGCAGTGATTTAAAATGCCTGCTTGGCTCCGAGCTATGCTCTTCGACATGAGCACCTCTCAGTTACCTCCCTCCAAAACTGGAGAAGTCCGAGCTTCTGCAACCATTCTGAGTTAAGCCAAAACGTTACCGCCAAGGGCTGTATTTTAATTCGCACAGCAGTGGCCAGAAGTCAGTGGATCCCCGATTCCTGCCCACGCTGGACCCCCGATTCCTGCCCACGCTGGACCCCCGATTCCTGCCCACGCTTTTCAAAGGCGTCCAATTTTCCAATTGACAGCCGTTTGGCAGGAATCTGACCAACAGCTTTGAGAGAAGCTGGGCGCATCCAAATTGGCAAAGGGAGGCAAAATGTCTGGGCACAGGGCGGGCAGGCCATGACCTGGATGGAGGTAAAAGGACCCCTAGCATGGGACTGTATCAGGTGCACCGGGAAAAATAGGCTTTGCAACTCAGAGTGTTGCATTAGTGAATCTGAATTTGTGCAAAGCATTGCAGAAGCTAAGTGATTATTTATAAATGTGTGTGACTGTTCTAGCTGGGAAGCATTAGGTACCTTTGCCAGGGAAGAAATAGCATTGGAATGCAGCTGAGCCATCACCCCTGAGGAATAGCAAGTGTTTCAGGAGATGTTCAGCAGCAGGCTGTTAACTCTCTGTGTCTCTCTGCAGATGGCCGGGAGAAGGGAGCCTGGAGATGGGGAGAATGAAAGGTTGAGTACCACCCCAGGCTTTGACGATGGCGCCCTGCGAGTCCTCCTCCAAAGCGATGGGCAGGTTGTCCTCATGCCTGCTGTTGGGAAGAGGAGACCTCCCAGCCTGTCTCAAAGTAGCCTGGGAGGCGATCACAGCCTCGGGGTTGTCCAGAAATCCAGGGTCCAGTACCTCAGTGACTTTACAAGACCTGCGAGGGTGAGTGGGCCACCCAAAATGCCCCCAAGGGATTTGTGAATCTTTGGAATTGGCCACTCCAGAGGGTTGTGGACGGGAGACTCCCACGTCATTGCTGAAGATCTGTTCCGCTGTTCCTTCTTTTATACCAGTTCTGTTAGCACCGAGATCTGCACCCACATCTGGCCTGAGTTCTATTGTCCATCCAGACTCAAATTCATTAATGGAATAAACAGGATACCTCTGTTCAGCTATAGTGATTCAATCAAAATCCATTGTCCTCTGAAAAACTCTTGTCAGACCAGCAATTAGTCCATTGCGGAGTCTGACGGCCTCTTTGTCGTTTCTCCTGCTGATCACCTATGTCTCCAAGTTACATATTCATAACATGGTCTTGTTCCTTTGTGTGAATGTGAGTGGATAATCACAACGTCCATGTAGTGATAATGAGTTTATGTGCTAACTTGAGTGCTCCTGCAGACGGCCAGTATCGATTCCAGTCAGGGCCTCATTTGGCAGGTTCTGTTCCTGGCCTATGGCTCTTCTCAGCCTGTTCTCAGTACAACACCTGACACCCAAAGATCACCTCTGAGGATGTCCCAAAGCATGTCACAGCCAATGATGCCCTTTCGTAACGTGGGGTGGTATTTTCCAGCTCCACCCACCATTGGGACCGTAGGGTCCCGCCAAACATTGACGGGTTTCACCGGGCCGCGTCCTGTCACGGCGAGGTCGGAAAATCTGGCAATAGCCACTTTTTAAAGTCGGAAGCACTGCAGCCAAAATTGTGCACAGGACGTTCCCAGAAACAGCAAAGAAATAATTCAACAGATAATCTTATTTTAAAATTCAATTTTGGTTAAGGGGCAAATGTTGGCCAGGACATTGGGGAAAATTCCCCAGCGCTTCTTGTCAATAGTGACAGGAGATATTTCTGTTCTGTTGAGAAAGGGTTTAGCGCCTCATCGGAAAGAGGGCACCTCTGTCAGTGCAGCACTCCCGCAATACGCTACCAAACCGGACATGAAAGAGAGAAAACGTGGGAGAGGCTCAGGAAAGGTAATCTGAAATGTCTTCATGTGCCTAACTGAAAAGATAACTCTGGCTAAATAAACAGGTACCAGATATATAACGGATAATAATGAATTAATTTCCACTGATGTGTCTAGAGATACAAGCCTATCTACTGCCTAAACAGCTGTTGCTGCTGCTCGGAGCCTCAGGAGATGTGATTTTCAATAGAGGTTTGCTCTACGGCAAATAAATTATTCTGGCCTTTATTAAGCTCTGGCAATGCTACTTATAGAAGAGAGATGATTAATTACTGTATCAGTTTGCTGATCAATAAGACTGATGTGTATCGTTAACTAGCTTTGCAACATATCAGTATGCCCAGTGGCACAAGATTGATTATATATAATCTCACCAGTACATTGTGCTGGCAAAGTCTCTCTGGGGGAGTTGCATTTCTTTGCAACTGTTTTTTTTACATCTAAGTTGATGTCAGTGGAGGAAAGGAATTTCATTACTTGAGTTCTTATTTAAATTTTGATCGTTCTCCCTTGTCAAAGACAAATCCTTAAATTTCAACAGCGACAGTTCGCATTTATATAGCGTTGTTAACAATGTAAAGCATCCCACAGTGATTCACAGACGTGATTATCAGACAAAGGTTAACATCAAGCCACATAGCACTGCTGCCTCACAGCGGCAGCGGCCCGTGTTCAATTCCGGCCTTGGGTGACTATCTGTGTGGAGTCAGCATGTTCTCCCCGTGTGCGCGTGGGTTTCCTCCGGGTGCTCCGGTTTCCTCGCACAGTCCAAAAAATGTGCAGGTTAGGTGGGGCCTCGGGGATGTGATGGGGAAGTGGGCCTAGGTGAGGTGCTCTTTCGGAGGGTCGGTGCTGATTAGGTGGGCCGAATGGCCTCCCTCGACACTGTAGGGATAAGGTAGTATCGGTTTTGTGGCGTGTCTTAAAGGAGGAGGCTGAGAGGCCGAGGGAGGAATCCAAGGACTTGGGGCTGACCAACAGCAGAGTGATTCAACCCAGGGATTGGCAAGGGACCAGAATGGGAGCAGTATAGATATCTCAGTAGTGCCATAAATGTCGAGCTGGTCTGTGAAGTTAATTGACAAGTCCACCAGCTTTCATTATAACAGCTCACTCACTGAATTCCAGAGTAAAAAGTGATGATATTTTTAATACACTGCAATCTCCTCAGTCTGGAATGCTCGGGAATTCGGAATTTTCTGTACTGCAGAATGACTTTAGAATGCCTAATGTACAAGTGTAGGAACTGGAAAACACAATAGATTCAATATTTATCTGAAAATATATAACTAATAAAACATTATTAACTTGTAAGGAATATTGCTTTACTTTTCAAATCTAGGACGCAACTCTCCCATTCTGACTCTAGGCGCACCAGTCAGTGTGAATCGGGGCATTTGGTGCTGGTTCTAAGAGTGCTGCTCATGTGCCATTCAATGGCACTTAGAAACTTTTTTCAGAGGATTGGGTTTTGCGTTGGATTTGAGAAGGACGGGGTCTAAACACCCTGACAGATCCCGCTTCTTGGAGATCAGGGAGCCCCCGCCCTCCCAAAATCGCTGGTAAGGCCACCTCTCCAGGTGTGGGAGCAGAATTTAGGCACCTGGCCTTTCGAGGAAACTCTTCAGAACAAAAAGAGGTCGGATGGGATTCTCCATCCCGCCGCACCAGGGGCGAAATTCTCCGACCCCACGCAGGGTCGGAGAATCGGCCGGCGGCGGCGTTATTTCCGCTCCCGCCATGTTTTTAATTTACCGAACCGCCATTAAACGGCGTAGTTCAAATCCCGCCGGCAGCCTCCGAGAACAGCTGGCGCCGGCGGGATGTCATTTAATTTTTACGCTGAATAATTCTCCGGCCCGGATGGGCCGAAGTCCCGCCGACGTGGCCACGGGTCACGTCGGCGAAAATCACAGTAGGTTTATAACGGCGTCAACCATTGATGATGGTTGACGCCCGTTCAGTTACCTACATCGAGTGCGACGCGGGGAGGAGGAGAGCACCGGCGTTTGTGTGGGGGGGGGGGGGAGAGTACCGGCATTTGTGGGGGGGGGGTGGGAGGAGAGTACCGGCGTTTGTGTGGGGCGGGGGAGGAGAGTACCGGCGTTTGTGTGGGAGGGGGGAGGAGGAGAGTACCGGCGTTTATGTGGGGGGGGGGGGAGGAGGAGGAGAGTACTGGCGTTTGTGTGGGTGGGGGGGAGGAGTGTACCGGCATTTGTGGGGGGGGGGGGAGAGTACACGCCGTTTGTGGGGGGGGGGGAGAGGAGTGTACCGCGTTTGTGTGGGGGGGGAGAGTACCCGGCGGTTTGTGGGTGGGGAGGAGAGCACCGGCGTTTT